>NW_028242993.1:0-26254 GCF_964263255.1 Lissotriton vulgaris
TTTGGCTTTAAAAGCCAAGAAAGCGGAGATAAAATTATGTCCCTATTTCCTAGCTGTCGCTAACATCAGTTAGCGACAGCTAGTAGGAGATAGCGACCATCTTGGGCCCCACTTTGGGCCCCACTTTGCATGTCAGAGAACTTTATCACTAATGACATGCAAAGTGGGCGTGCCAAGATGTTATCGACTGGAAACAGTCGCTATCTCCTATTACCAACTTTTGGAGATATTTGCGCTAAATTGTTATTTAAGGAACTTGCAATGTATCCTATGGGAGGGGGTCGATCTCACAGTAGTGATATATTGATTTAGGAGTTTACCACTACCAGAATATGTAAACCTAGAATTTACATATCCAACCTTTCAATTACAAAGTACCCTGCCTTCCGGGCTGCCAAGGATCTACCATAGGGCTGGAATGTATGCAATAAAAGGAAGGTTAAGAGCTAGGCAAGATGGCTTCATTGCCAGGTACACTTGGCAGTTTAGAGCTGCTTTCAGGCTGCAGTTGCAGGCCTGAGACAATTTTTAAAGGTGTAACATATATTGGTTGGCCCAATAAGTGTAACAGGTCCACTGGTAGCATTTAATATACAGCCCCATGGTATATGGAATACCACTTTACCCAGGACTTGTAAGTAAATTAGATATGCCAATTTCAATTGGGTATAAGTCAATTTAATGGTGTTTTAGAGGAGTGCAAAGAGTACTAAGTCCAACAAATGCGTGGTTTTCTCCATCCCTGACTGGGAATTTTTCACAGGGACAAGCAAACATAAGTGCTCGTTTTCCTATGTAGATCAGGTCCACAATATGTACAGTGACCTTCCAACTTTTCCATGAGGTATGCATCAAAATATGCATGCTATTTCCTCTTTGCACAAACTCTAGCCTAGACAAGTATACAGATGAAAAACATACCTCTCTTTGAGATATCTTTGCCCCACCCTTTGATATAATGGAAAAGCTCAGGATTTTGTCTGAGGCATTTATACGTGTAATCATGTTACAATTTTTATTTTCCTACCTGAGAAGAAGAGATTTTTCATGGCTGTGGCCACTTCTGGAGAAAGTGGCGTTCTATGACAGGGTACCCACATCATGGTTGCATGGTGGAAGTACCATCACAAATGATTACAATAGAAAGGTAGGCACTATATTGATGTTTTGAGGCCAAATCTGAGTTTTATGCACAGTAAGAGGTTTGCATCCTGCCCCTTATTTTGTTACATGATTGTTACATGATTGATAGGCAATTACATTATGTTCTCTCTATTCTCTGTTTCCAGGAGGAGGCTGCTATATTCTTGCCACCCAGGGTCTCTCAGCATGCCAATGTCACATTTTGTCAGTGAGAATCTTACTGCTGCTACCTCCTCCTGGTTGCTCCTAGTTACTCCCTCTTTCTCCTTGCTTCCCACTTTGGCCACACATCTGCTGCCCAAGATTTAGGACCTCAGGTACAGATGGCCTTTGCAGTTTGTTGAGTAATCAAGCAAAGCAGTGGTGGTGTTGCCTAGAAGGGGCATGTGATGTGGAACATGGCGGCAGGTTAACCTGCCGGCCCGAGAGCTCCCGATCGGAAAATGAGGGAATCCAGCATCGCAAAATGAGAGCGGGTTGTACTTCAAAATAAAGGTTACCGGAGCAGAAATGGAGCCTGCTGTCCTCAGAGCATCAAGTTGGGGTTAGGCGGCATCTCTGCTAATGAAGTCCCGAGCTGCAGCAGCTCTGGTAAACTTCTGAGCTGGCAGTGGCAGAGTCAGAACAAGTCTGACTCAAGGAACAAGCACTACAGTACAAACTCACTTAGCCAAGAGAAACGGGGTGTCAGCTCGAGTCCTATAGGGGCTTGTGAGAGGATAATACAGCAGAAGCAGCAGCTGGAAACTGAGAGGTAGACTGCAGTAAAACGGGGTCCAGGGAAAAAGACCTCACCCATCAGGTACCTTTTCTCCATATGAGTGCGGTGGACTTTGAGGTGGGGGCTGACTGTCTGGAAGGAGTGTTGGCACAGTCGCACAGTAGAGAGAAAGTCGTTAGATCTCCCCCAATCTTTTTCCATGAAAAAGAGGTAAAAACCTCCTGTGTAAAAAATAGATACCATCTGCATACCCTCACTAAGAGGAAAAGTGTACCTAGAAGGGCTAAGGACGCTTCAACTAGAGAACAGCATGCTGTATCTCCTGGGGCAGCGAAAATTAAGAGGTGTGGGACAAAGGAAGGGCGATTACCCCTATGCCTCCCCCATCCCCTAGGTACTAATTTAAAATAATGGAACAGGTTACTGCCTCTCACAGAGAGTAGGTACACTGTAGAGAGTGGGGAGTAAAGGGGTTGAGATCTCCCCTCAGGGGGAACCCCTGCTGCTGGAAAATCGTGTCTCCCTGTTGGCAGAAAATACAGAAGATAGTCAAGAAATGATAGTGGGAAGCTCTGGAGATAGCCCAGGAATGGAAGATTGTACAACAGGGGACAAGGTTGTGGATAAGGCTATGGATAAGGATAAGAGTCCTAGCTCTAGCCCAGTACTAAATAGGGGTGGGGCGGAGGTAGGAACAAAGAAGTGCTCCTCAGCAATGTCTCTCCCAGGAATCCACTTAGAGACTCTATTCTCCACTCTGAGACAAGATATTTTGGAAAAGTTTGAGATCTCTGAAGTCAATCAAAAAGACATCCAGGAAAAATGTGAGATCCTTGAGGGGAAATTAGATGTTATAGCCCAGCGCACTTCAATACTGGAAGATGAGGTTAAGAGACTGTCTACCACCATGGCAGAGAATTCCAGTGACATTGCGAGCTTCAAAACTCAAAATAAGATACTGCAGGAAGATCTAGAGAGGCTTGAAATACATAACCTGAGGATTCTCAAAATTCCTGAAAATTTAGAGCGTAATGGCATAAAGGGATTCGTCTTTAA
Source organism: Lissotriton vulgaris (assembly GCF_964263255.1). Classification (NCBI taxonomy): domain Eukaryota; kingdom Metazoa; phylum Chordata; class Amphibia; order Caudata; family Salamandridae; genus Lissotriton; species Lissotriton vulgaris. The sequence continues at coordinate 2,921 of NW_028242993.1, forward strand.
ACTTATGGGAGAGGCCCTATTGCAGGATATGGCGAATATTGATTTAGACCAAGAAATCCAAAGAGCTCAGAGAGATCCTTTTAGGTTAAACACCATTAGAAAGGCTCCTTGAAAAATGTTGGTAAATTTTCTTACATAATAAGTTAAGGAGCTAGTTCTGGACCGTGCACTGAAGGAGCACTCTTTAAAATATGGAGACCTCAGTTACCAAATTAGATTCGATGTTGGGAATAGAACCTCATAGAGACAATGGGAGCTGGGTTAAAAAATTAACGACTTACGAAGCAAAGGCGCTCAGGTGCGGATGAAGTTTCCTGCGACGTTGAGTATAATGTGCCGGAACAAAATACATAATATCAGGGAGCCAGAGGAGGTAGATGCCTTTGTGGCCCAGATGGATGGATTTGCATAGTAAGTACATAAGAATATAAGAATGGGAGAATTTTCTCTATCCTCTTCTTTTTTGATTCCATCCGCATCAAGCAGAACTTACGTACAATCTGCAAAATATAACTTTGTTGTTTCTTAGTCACTTTTCAATCCTTTTTCTCTTTTTTTTTTAATATATGGATTCCCTCTCTAAACTAGGGAGGGTTCGAATGGGGATCAATTTTGCTGAAGATTGGGAGTGGAGCTCCCCAAGGAGGGAGGGTGGGAGGGTGCACATAGTGGTGGGAGCATAGGGAAAAAATAAAAAATATGTTTAAGATCTGTCAGGTGTCTGTAAGAGTTTAGTCTCAAAAGGCATCTTAATACTACCTGGGGGGTCAGTTGACAATAATAGGGATAGGAATGTATAAAGTTAGGGTGGCGGAAAAAAGAGGGAAGAGTATATCAAATGAGTAGATCAAATCTGGTTTATTTTATGTCATGGAATGTTAATGGTCTGCTGTCCAAACGGAAGTTAGCCCGGCTCTCAGAGTTTCTCAGGAATAGTGTAGCAAACTTATTCTTACTTCAGGAGATGCATCTGGAGCAAGCGGAGTTTAGGTATTCCTTTAATAAACCGGGCTCGGTTTGAGATGACCAGAGAGGCAACTCAAGAGGGGTTGCTATAATTGTTAGGAATAACCCAGACATCAAGTTGCTCAGATATGAATCAGACTCCTCCGGGAGATGGCTAGTAGCTTTCGTAATGGTGCAGGGAAAACCATTAGTATGTGCCAATTATTATGGTCCAAATGATGATTCCCCAGAGGCATTAGTGAAATTGGAACAGTGCCTTCTACAAGCTCCTACACCCGTAATATTTGGATGAGACTTCAATATAGTGTAAAATAAGTCTCTGGATAGAACCTCTACAGTTAAATATGTCAGCCCCCCAAGAACCCTAGCAACGTTGAAGACTTTAATATACAAGTTTAATTTGGTGGATATTTGGGAAAGCAGGATGGGGAGGTAAGAGACTTCACCCTTTACAGCAAAAAATATGGCCATCACTCTCCTACTGATTATTTCTTGATAGATCAAGACTTACTAGGAGAGGTAGAGGATGTTAAATATCTGCCCGTCATTCTTTCAGACCACTCTGCAATTTTGATTTCTCTTAGTCATCACTTAAAAGTGGGTCTGAGAAGATGGGCCTTAGGCCGGACTATTTTGCTAGTTGAGGAGGCTACTCTAAACATAAGGGACCAGGCTATGCTATTTTTTCAGGCTAATATGGGCACAGCTAAAATGTAAGTCATATGGGAAGGGTTTAAGCCTTCTTAAGGGCAATAGGTAGTTTGGTAATGATGGGCCTGGCAGTCGAAAGAGGATGAACAAATTAAGTTGATTAGGGGTAAGGAACAGGATCTCCAAAAGGCATCATTGGAGGGATCTAGTAGAGATGCCTGTCTTAGTAAGGAATTAGAACAACTTAAGGTGGAATATCAGGGGAAACTCGACAAAAGATTGCTTGATAGGTGGAGAATAAGTAAGCTGCCCCACTTTTCATATGGAAAAGGTGGCTCACTTCTGGACTGGAAAGCAAAAATAGAAAAGTCAAGAAACCTAATCTGATATCTAAGAGATGGCAATACTGGAGCTATATTAGGTACAAACTCTAAATTATGTGCATAGGCCCGTAGATATAGTTGTGGTTTATATAGTGTTGATATTTCACTAGGGAAGGAGACTATAGAGGCCTTCTTAAAGAAGCTTGAGATCCTGAGAATAAATAATGATCAAAAGGAGTTTCTAGAGGCAGAGATTATGGAGGACGAAGTCAGGGCACAGATTAGGAAGATGGCATGGCGAAAGAATGCCGGCCCTGATGGCCTCCCTATTGAGATGTATTCCAAACTCTTAGATACAATTGTCCCAGGGCTTAAAAGTTCATTTAACGCCATATTACTTGATGGGGAAAAAGTTCTGCAATCATGGGCCAAAGCCACTAATATTTTAATTCTGAAGCCAAATAAAGATCCCTTGGTAGCTGAGTAATATAGGCCAATATCTTTACTGAATTCGGACTACAAGGTCTTCTCGGGGGTATTGGCCCGTAGGTTCTCTAAGGTTATTAAGGGGGTTATACATCAGGATCAAAGAGGTTTTATCCCTGGGAATCAGCTGAATTAGCTCACTTTTCTGATGCTTGGAGTTGTGGAATTGGCCGAAACACAGACTCTACCTGTAACGATAGAAGCGGTTGACGCTGCAAAAGCGTTTAACCAGGTCCACTGGCCCTATCTGTGGGAGGTACTAAAAATTGTCGGGTTTCCGCAGATTATGATACGGCCAGTGAAAACCATATATCATATGCCCAGAGCGAAGGTCAAAACGTTTTTATGGGACTGGTTTGGTATCACACAAGGGACCAGGCAGGGCTGTTCTCTGTCCCCACTTTAATTTAAACTTTATATTGAGCCATTTGCATCCTTGATTACAGATGGCCCCCATATTTTCCTGTTTAAATCTGGAGATTTGGAGGTCAAACTGGCGCTGTATGCCGATGATCTTATACTCTATTCCACCAATCCAGGGGAGGCAATTGCCAATTTGATAGTTAAGGCAGAATCTTTTGGGAGGATTTCAGGTTATAAAGTGAATAGTGGGAAGACTGAACTCATGGAGTGGAACCAAGCTAGGCAAATGCGATATTTGGGTGTTATAATCTCACAGAATCTGGAGGAGGTTATTAAAAAGAATTGGAAGAAACTCAGCAAAGAGGTTGGGAGGCTTTTAGTACGGTGAACAGATTCACCTTTAAATATTTACGGCTGGGTTAATCTTATTAAAATGATTGTCCTCCCCAAGATAACTTTTCTTTTTAACTCTATCCCCCTACACTTTGATAAGGTTGAGGTAGCCAAGTTACAGGGGAAGATCAGCAGTTTTATTTGGTCCTCAAAGGGATCAAGGATATCGTGAACACAGCTTAGGAGGAAGCTAGAAAAGGGAAGATTGGTCTTCCCGAACTTAATAGCATATTGTTATGCTTTTCACTTTAAGAATTTTCATATGTTGAAAGGTAAGGTCAACCAGGTATCCATGAGAATACTCTTTGGGGCAATGTGAAATTGTTTGAAGGGTGGGCAAAGCCATTTCCTTTTTTCAAATATGGGGATCCGAAGAAGGTGAGGCTGAAGATTCTGCAGGGGGCACTGAGAACATGGCTGTACTTTGGAACAAAACCAGGAGTTCCTTATTAGTCTTCCTGGGCCCCAATTTGGGACTCTCCAGGAACTCCTGAGTGCTTGAGGGACCAGCTTAGCTTGCCATTAAAATCTGCAGGATTACTACGCTGGGGGATCTGAAAGAGGTCTCTTCCTTGGTTAGCTGGGAGTTCTTAAGCGCCTGTACCAGTCCTCTTTTGACAAGATTCAAGTACTATCAAGTCTCCGCTTGGTGGGCAAGACAGAATTGGGTGGAGGAGGAGGAAGACTCCTAGCTTAATCAGGTGATGAGAATAGGCCCATTTAAAAAGGAAATATCTCTGTGGTACAAGGCTCTGATGGAGGCCGATGACAATCTAGATTTGGACATTCTAAAACTTTGGGCTGAAGAGCTAATGGGTAAAAATATGAAAGAGGTTTGGCTGGACTCATTGGAGATTTGACGAGCAGTTGTGAAACCTGCTGCCCTTAAGCATAATCATCTTTTTACCAAATACAGGGTTTATTGGTCTCCAGCTAAGTTGTCAAAACTTACCTGAGTCAACAAGTGGATGTAAGCCCCATTCTTATTATCTTTGGCATCCATCAAGATGTCTCAACACAAATAAGTTTTGTTATTTCCAGATTCATATTTTATGGAATTCTCCTGGTGAGAAGAGAGATCTGTATGCTTTGGAAATCCGCAAACCCACCCTGTTTTTCTGACTGTATAAAAAATATAATCAGCACAAGTCAGTCGGATATGGCCTGTGAACCGAGAAGCCGGCAGAAGGTTTGGGACTTACTGGTAGAATGGAGTATACGCCCCAGGAGGTCCGATGATTAAGCCAATATGCTGTTGGTCCTGGTCCTCACAGATCTTTTGCTACGAGCACACCTGGCCATGGGATTGAATTGGAAACAGCTTGTTTTTCTTGGATGGAGGTGCCTGGTTCTTTGCTGCTACAACAATGAAGATAAGAGCCTTTCTAGCAAGATATTGGCAGAATGAGGACAAAAACGAGAGAAAAAAAGAAAGAAGTGATGCAAAGGCCCATTGCATGGTCATAGTGTCTTGTCTGATTGTGAGATGATTCATCATGAAGGTTGTGCAGCTTATGTTACAAGGGACAGATGAGTTCAGTGTGCTACTAGTGTTGCATTGCAGCACACTTAAATCACTGTGCAATTAGGAACAGCATTTAATGACGCTCAGTTTACATAATATAATTTTGGACAAAGCAAGGCACTCAGTAAATGGTATCCATAAGGGGAAAAAAGAAAAGCTGAATTGTGGTTTGGAGTGAAGTCACAGGCCACAAGTGCATTAGCTATAATTAATTGAATCTTTAGCAAAAAAAAGCAGGGTGCAAGCTTTTAAATCTGTCTTTTATTCATTAGCTTCACTTGAGAAGGCTGTGATGTATTAGCTACAAATCAGTATGAAGAGATAAGGAGAACCCTTTTCTGCAAATAGGAATTTGGTTATTGACAGAAAAAATTCATCTGACTTATTCAAAGAAGTTGTTTACAACAACAGTAAACCATACATCATTAAATGTTGGAAAATAATGCACTCCACAATATTCAAAGTCAATCTCATGACGATTATATTTCACTTATTGACTTTTTAGTAATTGTATGGTAAAGGACAAATGGTGACATGAGTGCTATTCAAAAGCTGCATTTTGTAGTATATTTAGTACTACTACAATATGTAGAAATGTATGCCCACATTGCAGAGTCATTGGATATGTCAGTATATGTTCTTTTGGTAAATGTGGGAGGAAAAGAGAGTGGTGGCTGGAAAATTGGTAATATGTCCTTCTAAAAAGGGGGTGAATGGATGGATAGAGAGGGATTTAGAGAGGATTAGGATGGGGTCTACGTAGGGACTTGCAGACACCCACAAACGATTAAGCCTGTTGCTATTCACAAAAACTGTACTTGTTCTACATTTTAATAAATATACACAATAATTTACATAAATATTTAACATAAACTTATTTATGCACATTTTTCTGAAGTGTAATGCAATTTGTTTTAACTTCTTCATACTTTTACACAGAGGGATCTCTATCTCTGGGAGTCAAGGCAAGAGCACACAGTTGCTGGTACTACTACAAATGTCTTTTCAGCAGGAAAGATATGCAGCATTTTTCTCAAAACTCTCCGATGTAAGAAACAGGATGTGGCCAATTTGGCAATCTTGCCCATTCAATCCAATTTACTGTCAAATATAAGACCAAGATTGTTCACTTGATTTATAGGGACATTCTCCCAACAAGCCAAGCCACCATTCCTAGGACCAAATGGAGCGATGTCTTCCCAAGATAAGAGGCCTCCTCTTCCATAAACTTTTGAAATGTGGTCTTGCTATAGGAGTGCCCCCACTCATATTAATTATTATTTGCATTTGATCTACATAGCCTATTACATATAACATTATCAGTGATTAAGTTGGATATTTACTTTTTCAACAGGTTTCTCCGATACCTCTGCCAAATCAGTTGTGCTAGATAATGGTTGCAGAATACTATATTTAAAGGATACATTGTTAGCATTTTCAGCATAGGTTGTTTGATTGCCTTTATATAGTCCACTGGAATGTCCGCAGTTTCATTTATTTCCTGAGTTAGAAAAGAACCTATTGTGTCCATCACTAAGCTGACATTTTTGCAGGACAGGGGTTCTTTGAATAATCCAATTTCATTATTACTTCCAATTCCTTTTCCTCTATTAGCTATCACGAAATGTGTCAAAGGAGGATCATCATTCAATAATCTATATTTGGATTGATTATTAGCTATCTAATTGGTCTCTGCTGATATTCCCAAAAAATCATAGTTTGATTTAACCAACCAAAACATGATATTTGGATGCTTCACATGTATCTTGACGTGCATTATTTTTGTGACTCAAAACAATTATGACTGGAGAATTCTTTCAAAATGAAAGGACCTTTGAGACCCTGTTCTTCACATTGGTGATTCTATTCGAATAGAATGAGACCCTTGCTTCTCTAACCAGTTTCTTACATTTTCTTAAGACTTAACATAACTTATTTTACTGCTTAAATTGTAGTCCACTGGCAAAGTCCTCTCTAAGGGCTCACATTCCATTTTAGTATCCCTAAGAACTTCAGGGTACCAGTTTATTGTGGAAGTCCTCTGAAAAGAAAACAAATGTGTAGAGGTAAATGGGTTATTGGGAAAAATCACCTCTTTCCATGATTTCAGAACACAGGTTCCATCCAAGAAACATGGTGTCTTCTTTTGCATTGTTGGCTTTGTCTAGGAATAGTCTTTCATGTTTAGGTATGGCCACTTTCTCCACAAAATACAAAGGTGTAATTCTCTTGAATAATTTGTTTACCCCATTGGAACTGTCTGAGTAACTGAGCAACCCAGTATACATTGTAACTCTGTTTTGAAGTATTATTGCAAACATTGTTTACAGCATGCCTTCTTATAGGTCCCAAGAGTAGTGTTTATATGGAACATTAGTCAGGTGACTTTTGTCCTAATTAAATCTCTAAATGAACTACAGGTCAAAACATTGACATCCCCTCCTTAAGTTGGTCGCCTAAACATATTAAGAGTTGCCAGGATACCATATATGAACAGAGAGTATCTCTGCTTATGTGTATTTTATATACTATCATATACAATACTGGGACCTGTTCAGGGTCATGTTCTAAGCTATTGTATACAGAGTAGTTTACTGTCGGAGAACTGCACTGTCTGCACTTTGATACATACTGAAATATATTTTGTCCTTATACTAACAATGTGAAAAACATCATCATGCAAGATATTGTGTCCTCTCTCCTTTTTCAATAGCATTGACTATTATACAAGTTACTAATTGATTTTAAAAGTGTTGGTGAATGAGTCCAACAGGACTTTTGTCGACTAATTACACTAACTCTGGTTCTCGTAGTCAATCAGGGTGGTCTTTGTGTTGGATCCATAAGATCCCTAAAATGCACTTCACTTCAAAAACTAGTCAAAATGTCTACACAGGACACTAAATAACAACATTGCTTGTGTTCCGTCAATCATTATGTGCAGAGTGGGGACTATACACACTTGTGAATTGCTGAACAGAATACCTACCAGGTTCTGACAGCGAATTAAGGTGTCAAGCCTGCCATAAGCAAGTCAATGATTTTCTCAAGTAGTGTTAAAAAAAATATGCGACTGCTTTCCTAGTAAATTAGTGGTCAGTGGCAGCTCCACCTGAATCAATTTCCCAACACATTTGTATGGTACAACATGAAGCAAGTAGGAAAACACAGGCTAGCTGAGATGGTCATGAGGACAGTAAACATGACTCTCCTGCCTCTATCCTTGCTGAGATCTCTACAGCAACATAGTTGAGTCTTTTTTTCAGTTTGAGGAATGTGGTCAGCAAAGTGCCAATCCTGGAGCCTTGCCACCTCCTGCAGAGCATATGAAGTTGAAGCTGCTGCTTCTGTTGCAGTAAGACTTTCAAAGATCATCAACGGAAAGACAAGGAAAGACATGAGTCTTCTCATGGTGGTCTGATGATAAACAACATACACTGGGTATGCTGCCATCTGCACCAGGTGGATAAACTGCTTCTTATTCCAAGTGTGAGTTTGGTATAAAAAGCTGAATAAATAAGTTTATGTTAAATATTATTTCAGACTACTGTGTATATTTATTAAAATGTAGAACAAAATAAAATTGATACATCTTTACAACCGTAATGTAAATTTCATAATTATGTCCGTAAATATAGAATGTGGAAAGCATTCCCTAGCAATAAGATCCTAGAGAACTTTAAGCACATCATGCTCTCTATGGAGTTTGTGAAAGGTTGATTTTTTAATTGAAAGTATAACAGGATCAGTTACAATAAAATCCTTCATACGCACACCATGGGCGAGTATCATGGGTAACATTACTTCGAAGCTTTATTAATACAATAATAAATAATGAAAAATCGACATCAATAGGGTTGTCCGTATTCCCAGTCAGTACCCTTCCCCGTGCCATGTGCACAAAGACCGCATACATCCCCCATAACATCAAGGCTAACCGCCTGATTCATCAACGGGCCGTTTTGCGAGCCCCTAATAGCGAATCATAGCGATTCGCTATTAAGGACTCGCAAAACGGCATTCATGTAGGAATCGCATAATAAAATGCGATTCCTACTGATTCCTTATTTGCGATTAGCAAATTGCTAATCGCAAATAAGGAATAACTCGCCATTCATTCCTATGGGCCAAACGGCCCATAGGAATGAATGGGGAGTATTCCCCATTCCTAAACGCCCCCTCCAGTCCGCGCCACAACACCGCCTCTCAGGGGCCTCCGTCAAGCGGTTCAGGGAGGCACCGCATCACATTGCTTTCCAATGCAGTCAGGTCCTCAAACAGCCCCCACTTACACTCACCTATGAAAATCTTACTATTGATGCTTGACTGAGACCAAGGAGATCAGAGTGCTTGTCTGTGTAAGGTGAAGTACCTCTGGGGAGACAAGGTCCAGAATGGAAGAGTCGCTGTATCGCAAGAGTGGGTGAAATTTAGCCGGATGGCGGGTGAGACGCTGTAATAGCAAGAGCAGGCGCAACTCAGCTGGCCGAGAGAGACTTGGGGAGGGGGCAGGAGCCAAGCGCCCCCTCCCAGTCCCCGCCACCACACCGCCCCTGTGGGGCCTCCGTAAGGCGGTTCAGGGAGGCACCGCAGGCAGCCGTTCTTCAGATCAGTGGCTCTCACCGGCAAGGCTCCCCTCCTTTAGCAGCGATCGTTGGCGCTGTGGTTGCGGCCGGAGGCCCCGCCTAGTGAACGCCCCGGCCTCTCCATGTCATAGGCCGCAAGAGTAATCACAACTCAGCTGGCCGAGAGAGACTTGGGGAGGAGGCAGGAGCTAAGCGCCCCCTCCCAGTCCGCGCCACCACACTGCCCCTGCGGGGCCTCCGTCAAGCGGTTCAGGGAGGCAACCAGGCAGCCGTTCTTCAGATCAGTGGCTCTCACCAGCAAGGCTCCCCTCCTTTAGCAGCGATCGTTGGCGCTGTGGTTGCGACCGGAGGCCCCGATTAGTCAACGCCCCGGCCTCTCCATGTCGTAGGCCGCAAGAGTGGGCGCAACTCTGCTGGCCGAGCGAGAAATACCTTCCCCCTCCACACATTCAGGGACCAGGCCGCATTGCGAGGGCACCGCAGGACGTGTCTTCAGGTCAAACGGATTGTGGGACAAGGTCTAGAATAGAAGAGTCGCTGTATCGCAAGAGTGGGTGAAATTTAGCCGGATGGCGGGTGAGATGCTGTAATAGCAAGAGCAATTTACAAAAGGGGGTGGTGATGAACAGAGTGTCTGAATTGAGCAGACCACTCTTACCCAGTCCAAAGATCAGGGCTTGATCCATCACCGTTATTTATCTCACTGCCCCATCCCAGCTCAGAACCTGGCTATATGCAAATCAGTCTGTCCCTGGCCCAGTGCATCATGGGAACAGGGCAGACTAAACTACCAAGCCAATTCTTTACCAGAAAGGAGACAAGCTACCGGGGACCGGTTTCTGGCATTTCAGCCTCTTCGGCCAGGCTTGCTTGAATCCTGATGGAGCAGTGAGAAAGGGACTCATGTCTGAGTATACCCTGCCACACCTATAGTGGCCAAAATCGATTTACAAAAGGGGGTGGTGATGAACAGAGTGTCTGAATTGAGCAGACCACTCTTACCCAGTCCAAAGATCAGGGCTTGATCCATCACCGTTATTTATCTCACTGCCCCATCCCAGCTCAGAACCTGGCTATATGCAAATCAGTTTGTCCCTGGCCCAGTGCATCATGGGAACAGGGCAGACTAAACTACCAAGCCAATTCTTTACCAGAAAGGAGACAAGCTACCGGGGACCGGTTTCTGGCATTTCAGCCTCTTCGGCCCGGCTTGCTTGAATCCTGATGGAGCAGTGAGAAAGGGACTCATGTCTGAGTATACCCTGCCACACCTATAGTGGCCAAAATCGATTTACAAAAGGGGGTGGTGATGAACAGAGTGTCTGAATTGAGCAGACAGGACAGGAACAGACTAATTTGCATACAGCCAGGTTCTGAAACTGGGATGGTGCAGTGAGCTAAAAAACGGTGTTGGATCTAGCCCTGATCTCTTGACTGGGTGAGAGCTTTCTGCTTAATTCAGAGACTCTGTCCCTCACCACCCCTTGTTGTAAATATTTTTGTCCACCCTAAGCGTGGAAGGGTATTCTCAGATGTGAGACCCTTGCTCATTGCACCATCAGGATTCAAGCAAACCGGGCCGAAGACGGCTGTAATGCCAGAAACCGGTCCCCGGGAGCTTGTTTCCTTCCCAGTGTAAGAATTGGCTTTTGTAGTTTGGTTTGCCCTGTTCCCATCATGCACTGGGACAGGAACAGACTAATTTGCATACAGCCAGGTTCTGAAACTGGGATGGTGCAGTGAGCTAAAAAACGGTGTTGGATCTAGCCCTGATCTCTTGACTGGGTGAGAGCTTTCTGCTTAATTCAGAGACTCTGTCCCTCACCACCCCTTGTTGTGAATATTTTTGTCCACCCTAAGCGTGGAAGGGTATTCTCAGATGTGAGACCCTTGCTCATTGCACCATCAGGATTCAAGCAAACCGGGCCGAAGACGGCTGTAATGCCAGAAACCGGTCCCCGGGAGCTTGTTTCCTCCCCAGTGTAAGAATTGGCTTTTGTAGTTTGGTTTGCCCTGTTCCCATCATGCACTGGGACAGGAACAGACTAATTTGCATACAGCCAGGTTCTGAAACTGGGATGGTGCAGTGAGCTAAAAAACGGTGTTGGATCTAGCCCTGATCTCTTGACTGGGTGAGAGCTTTCTGCTTAATTCAGAGACTCTGTCCCTCACCACCCCTTGTTGTAAATATTTTTGTCCACCCTAAGCGTGGAAGGGTATTCTCAGATGTGAGACCCTTGCTCATTGCACCATCAGGATTCAAGCAAACCGGGCCGAAGACGGCTGTAATGCCAGAAACCGGTCCCCGGGAGCTTGTTTCCTTCCCAGTGTAAGAATTGGCTTTTGTAGTTTGGTTTGCCCTGTTCCCATCATGCACTGGGACAGGAACAGACTAATTTGCATACAGCCAGGTTCTGAAACTGGGATGGTGCAGTGAGCTAAAAAACGGTGTTGGATCTAGCCCTGATCTCTTGACTGGGTGAGAGCTTTCTGCTTAATTCAGAGACTCTGTCCCTCACCACCCCTTGTTGTAAATATTTTTGTCCACCCTAAGCGTGGAAGGGTATTCTCAGATGTGAGACCCTTGCTCATTGCACCATCAGGATTCAAGCAAACCGGGCCGAAGACGGCTGTAATGCCAGAAACCGGTCCCTGGGAGCTTGTTTCCTTCCCAGTGTAAGAATTGGCTTTTGTAGTTTGGTTTGCCCTGTTCCCATCATGCACTGGGACAGGAACAGACTAATTTGCATACAGCCAGGTTCTGAAACTGGGATGGTGCAGTGAGCTAAAAAACGGTGTTGGATCTAGCCCTGATCTCTTGACTGGGTGAGAGCTTTCTGCTTAATTCAGAGACTCTGTCCCTCACCACCCCTTGTTGTAAATATTTTTGTCCACCCTAAGCGTGGAAGGGTATTCTCAGATGTGAGACCCTTGCTCATTGCACCATCAGGATTCAAGCAAACCGGGCCGAAGACGGCTGTAATGCCAGAAACCGGTCCCCGGGAGCTTGTTTCCTTCCCAGTGTAAGAATTGGCTTTTGTAGTTTGGTTTGCCCTGTTCCCATCATGCACTGGGACAGGAACAGACTAATTTGCATACAGCCAGGTTCTGAAACTGGGATGGTGCAGTGAGCTAAAAAACGGTGTTGGATCTAGCCCTGATCTCTTGACTGGGTGAGAGCTTTCTGCTTAATTCAGAGACTCTGTCCCTCACCACCCCTTGTTGTAATAGCAAGAGCAGGCGCAACTCAGCTGGCCGAGAGAGACTTGGGGAGGGGGCAGGAGCTAAGCGCCCCCTCCCAGTCCGAACCAATGAAAAGTGTTATTTTTAGGTCACATGACCTAGCCTTACATCATTAGGAACCCAATAGTGAAATGAACCAATGAAAAGTTTTATTAACAAGTCACATGACCTGTTATGCTTACGTTACGCGCTCCGCGCCGCGCCCCGGATCGCTTCCGGGTAGCTGCTTTTTGCGCCTCGCGCACCGGAGCACTTGCGGGTGCGCTAGCGCGGCGCGTCATATGACAGAAGGGACAGGCAACAAGAACCATCAGTCAAAGAGGGGAGGGCAAGTTCTTCTCTACCGGGTCTCGTTGGGGCTCCACCGGAACTGATCGAATTGGTAGTCTACAGTGTTTCTGGATGTTTCAGACTGAAGCTGGCGTCAGCATGAGAGCATTCCGTGGCTACATCGTGGCCATTCTGCGAGCAATCATGGCAGTCACTCCCCACCGGAAGTCTGCGGGAGTCGGGCGCCCCGGTGACTCTTGTAGAATCTTCAAGGCTGAGGGGACGCTTTTGGGAATGGGGCCCATGCCCTAGCAGTCAAGCGTCCGAGTTCCAGGGTTGCCCAGAGCCATCCTTGCAGGCCAGGCCCAAGTCTGTGGAGCACGGCCATTTTCTGAGCCCCGTGGCAGCCGCCTCTCGCTGTACTGCAAGAGTGGGCGCAATTCATCCGGATGGCGGGTGAGACGCTGTAATAACAGGAGCAGGCGCAATTCAGCTGGCCGAGCGAGGCCCTGTGCCGCAGGAGCGAGCGCAACTCAGGTGGCTGAGTGAAGCGCTGGGGTGTAGCTGAGAAACCTCCACCTGGGGAGCTGGGGGAGGCTCGTTCGTGCCGCCTCTCCTTTCCAGTGCACCCCACGCCGTCAAGCGTCCGAGTTCCAGGGTTGCCCTGAGCCATCCTTGCAGGCCAGGCCCAAGTCTGTGGAGCCGACCGCCATTTCCTGAGCTCCTTGGCAGCCGCCTGTCGCTGTACTGCATGAGTGGGTGTAATTCATCCGGATGGCGGGTGAGACGCTGCAATAACAAGAGCAGGTGCAATTCAGCTGGCCGAGCGAGGCCCTGTGCCGCAGGAGCGGGCACAACTCAGGTGGACGAGTGAAGCGCTGGGGTGTAGCTGAGAAACCTCCACCTGGGGAGGTGGGGGAGCCTTGTTTGCGCCGCCTCTCCCTTTCAGTGCACCCCACGCCGTGTCCTGGCGCAGGTATATGTGATGGTTGGACCAGGGCACCGCAGGACGTGTCTTCAGGTCAAACGGATTGTGGGACAAGGTCCAGAATGGAAGAGTCACCAAAAGGCAACAAGTTCCGCCTGACCCCGGGAGCCGACCGCCTATGTTGGGGGCGATCTCAGGCCACACCAGGGCAACAAGACTTGGGGAGGGGGCAGGAGTCAAGCGCCCCCTCCGAGTCCGCGCCACCACACCGCCCCTCGGGGGCCTCCGGCAAGCGGCTCAGGGAAGCATCGCAGGCAGCGGTTCTCCAGATCAGTGGCTGTTAGCAGCGATCGTTGGTGCTGTGGTTGCGTCCGGAGGCCCCGCCTAGTCAACGTCCTGGCCTCTCCATCTCATAGACCGCAGAGTAGTCGGGGAGAAATCCCGGGAACGGCGGCATGCATTTGGATCGATGTTGCAGCAGGCTGCCATGTAAATAGTTATTTAATAAAACGTTTTACCCTGTTACTTTGCTGGTGTGTTGTATATATTTATAATATTTGCATAGGGTTTGTCGTTGTTTTGGGCGAGGTGGGCGGCGGAGCCGAGCTGTCTTGCAGCCATCATGGCGTCGAGCTCAGTTCCTCTCACTAGTTTCATATTTCTCATCAGGGGTTGTTCCTAATGTTTCTATTTTAGCGAGGTCAAAAAGATATCCCATTAGTGGCCTACTAATTTTGCTTGATTCCTTTTGTTGTTTCTAACGATTTTTCACTATCTGCAAAGACTAAACAGAGTATTGCGACTCTGTGCTTGTTTGTAAATAGAGAATGAACCAAAGAGAACCAATTCTAAAACAGTAAATGCTTGGATAACAATCAATCAAATGGAGAGGGAAGCAGGCACGACGGGGGCAAAGGCCTGCGTTACCTACCCTTCACTATCTGCAAAGAGAGAATACTCCTAAAAGAGAAGAGGGGGGGAGGGAGGGGGGCAGCGTTCAAAGCACATCAGTGTGCATAGACACGAAAATGTTTTTACCCACCACGTACTTGACATTTTAAAGCTTTTGATATTTGCTATTAAAAAACCATTGAAATTCACTGAAAAAACCATAGGTTATAGACCATATATAGTTAGGAATTAGCATTTACAAAACCTTGAAAATTCACTGAAAAAACCATGGGTTATAGACCATATATAGTTAGGAATTAGCATTTACAAAACCTTATTTTACTCACACAAAACCATTGAAATTCCATATATAGTTAGTTGCACTAACTATATATCGCGCACCCGCAATCCACTGCTGATGATGTCACATATTACATCATTCATGACATGGTCAGTGACATCACTGATGACAACTCAAATGACATCACTGACAACATCACTGATAATATCATTCATGTGATAATACAATGAACCTCTTCAGACTCTAATATAACCTTAGATACATATATATTCACTGAAAAAACATATGTTTCAGGGACAAAATCCTTAAAAAATTCACTGAAAAAAACATAGGTAATTTCCTATTATAATGTTCATTAAACATATAGTTTTTTCAGTGATTTTAAATTATCATTCCATTCTTAACCAGGTAAAAACAGCCAATATTACAGTTTTCTAGCAATAGCTTCCACACAAAAAAAATCTCCACAAATGAGACCAACAACTAATGCTAATAATATGCAGAGTAGGCTTTCCTGTGTATAAATAACACTAAAACACCACTTACCAATATTTTCAATGAGCAGCCAAATCTGTGGTGCGATCCAAAAGCAGACGATAAGCTGCATTAGCAGTAGGAATGTAACATCTGCCTTTTACTCGTGTAAAGTAGGACGACTACCTACAGTGTGAAAGGGAGCCCAACCCAGAATCACATCTGAAGACCAACACATGTCATAGAGCTATTGATCATGCACCACAGACCCCCAAGAAGGCCACAAAACCCACTGCCATCACCCTCAGGACCTCCCCCGGACCCACCCCTACTACCACCGAGGCAGCGCACAACAGGACAGCGGACCTTCCAAAAACAGCATTGCCCCTCAGCCACACAATAGCTGAATGTTGCGAGATGTGGCAACCAAACATGTGTGAAGGACGCAAGTCACCCACAAATAATAATGCACAAAATACCAAGTGTAGCGGTGATCTGCTGGACATACCTCACTATGCAGAGCACAAACCTCCACATGTATACATATACTGCTGGTGCTTGTAGTGTTGTAGACAGTGGGCACAACCATATCACCACAGGCAGTGGGGAATATCTTGGTCACGTACCTCTGTCGTCGTCTCCTGTAAGCGGAATGCAGTGGGCTGGTTCAACGTACACCACTCCAGCATAGAAGTGTAAATAAATAGGCCGGGGCTCTGGACATGGTTCACTTGTGTGAAGGCCAATGCATCTGCCAGAGCAGCGGCCCTCATCCTGCCACGTGGCTGCCACCAGGACAACAGGCCTACTCGACACAGTCCCCCTGCGAACACAGCTGCACAGCACCGCAGAGTTATGTCTGTACAGACTATTGCCTTCGATCTACACTGCGGACAGCTGGGCTCCCAATTCAGATGGAGTCACGACTGCATATGATGCAGTCCAGTAGGCAAAGCACATTGCTCCCAGTGCTGCCTGCCCGGACCACGCATCATCGCAGGCTGTGTACACGCTGACCACTAACTCACTGTACCACAAGTCAACGCCATGTGGTCTTATTAAGGCAGAATTAATTAGACAAAAGACATTACTACTAATGCTGCCCTCCGAGACCACGCATCATCGCTAGCTGTCCACACGCGGAATGCTTCTGGTGCCCCTACCTCACTGCACCACACCTCATGGACCCTTTTTTTGTGTATGATTTCAGATCTGCTGTCCCTACCTCAGTCTTCAACAAGTCATGAACCCTTTAGGATAGAATCTTTATGTATTATTTCACATCTGGTTGCCCTAACTTACTGCAGCACAAGTCATCGATCCTTTATGATTGAATCTCTGTGGGTGATCCGATGATTACTGTTGTACTTGTTGGCAGCACCAACTATTCCCTGAGGGCAGGCTTACACTCACCCCACACGCATCCAGCACAGACGTCACTGTACATGTGACCCTGGTTATGAAACGAGCCGAGCACACAAACCCAGTTCCACTGTCTATCTAATTGTGTGTGTGTGCTCATTATTCATGCATGATGATTCCCCTGGGCCCTACCACATTACATTCTGCTGGGGACAGCACTCGCAACCATGTTACCTCTGGTGGTGGGGAAAACTTTGGTTATGTAACTTTTTCTCCATCATTGTATAAGTAAGTAGTAGTCAATGTTATTGTTTGGTCAATTAAAACCTTAACAATATGGAAGACATTTAAAAAGCTCACTTAATAAGAAACTCATAAAATAGAAAAAAAGGTTAATTAAAATTATTAGTGAAGATTCTTGTCCATTTGCACTCGTAAGTTCCAAACCTGTTAACAATGTGGATTTTTTCCTTTTTTTTCAAATGTTATCACCTTTGGAGTCGCTTTTTTAAAAATCAGTCTTAAGGGCCTGGTCAAAGACTTTAAGGAATTTAATCAATTTACAGTTCAATTGTGGGTAAGATGGGTGTAAGCTTGCTATTATTGCTGCTCTGTAGGACCTGATGCCTCTGTCGTTAAAAGTTTATCTAAGTAAGGTGGCTCGTGCATTGTAGAGTTTATTGCATATTCAGATTATATGGATGAAATCCTCTTTGTTATAACCGCTAAATGATTTTGGCCCTGTGTGCACACAGGTAGGCTGAACCACTATCGACGGTAACTTTCCAAATGTATTGTCATTAATTGTTTCTTCAGAATGTCGTATTCAAGTAAGGAGCTGGCACAAGTAACTTATAATTTGTAATCACCATCCAAGCGTCCAACCTTAACCTGAAGATATTTTTATCGAACAGTAATGAATGAATTTTTGCAGCTTTGTATTTTTTTTGTTTGAAGGTCAGATATGACAGGTTTTTGTTTCATAACTCGGTTGTATTTCCCTGCTCTCGCTTCCAAAATCCAAAACAAGTTTTCTATGACGGCAGAAGCCATGTGGCTCCTGCCCTGTCATGGCAAACAGCAGTGTCCCGGGGTGGACACCCCGGGACACTGCAGGAGCCGGCCCTGGGGGGTGGCAGTCCCCAGGGCCGTTACGGGCTCCAGGAGGAGGGTTGTGCTCTCTCCCTCCCAACATGAGTGTTCACTGTTTTGGTAAGGACCCACTCAGGATAACCTTGTTCTCTGAATCTGGTCAACATCTTATCCTGTTCTAGCCCATACAGTTCATCTGTACTCCATTTGAGTGTATCTGGATGAGCACTGTGGGCATGAAGGAGTCACCCGCAGTTCCCTTCCTGTGGAGACTAGTAATCAGTCTACCTTTGTGTACTGTAACCTGGGTGTCAAGAAATTCAATGCTTCTGGTGCACATGTTAGATGTTAATTTCACATTGTATGGGTTACTGTTAAGTTTCTCGATAAACTTTTTGGCTTTCTGTTCTGAACCGCTCCATACCAAGTAAAGAAAGTCAAATTCTTGGATCCATACCTTCACCAACATGAAATCTGACCTCAGGTTCATGTCTTCGCGAATTTCCTCCTCCCATTTTCCAAGGAAAAGATTTGCTAAGCTCAACGCGAAGCACGAACCCATCGCAGTACCACGCACCTGCCTGTAAAGATCACCGTCAATCATGAAGATGTTGTTGGTAACACATATCCTTATCATCTCTACAAGCATGTGCGTATTCCCCAGGTAGGCTATGTCCCTTTCCTTCAAGAAGTGGAAGCACGCCTCCACTCCCTGGTCTTGGTCAATAATGGTGCAGAGCAAGTTCCCAGCCATAGTAATCAGAGTGAGCCCCTCCTCCCATATAGGTCTTCTATTCTATTGAGGAATCTGCATCAACAAAAGAGCTCTGTTGCTCCGAGAGGGCACACTGTGATGTTTCTGCTTCCAGGATATTGGGCCCCTGTGCTCACCTCTCCTCTCTCAATAAAAAGTGTGTTCAATTCAAAAGGCGAGTTTGTTTGCCTCTATGTGAAGATTCCATGATTAAGAGGCGGACTGGCCTTGAAACATGTCGGAACATGTGGAATACAATGGAGAGGGGGCCGGAGAGGCACGCACAGGGGGCCAATATGCTGGAATCAGAAATGTCACAGTGTACCCTATTGGAGCAACAGAGCTCTTTTGTTGCTGCATGTATATATATATATATATGTTTCCAAAGGACCGCTTAATTCGTAAGAGATCAGAGGCCACTGCGGGGAACTGTTGGAGGAACCTTTATTGACAGGATGCAGAGCGTAATGCATTTCGGCATATCAAGCCTTCTTCGGACGCTGTAGCAAGCAGGAAACGCTGACCAACTCCTCCTTTTGTTCTCCTTCGGTCCTCCCCCTATCCAGGGAAAGTCAGCTGACCACGCCGATTCATTGGCAGCTGCAGTCCGGTGTCTGTGGACCACAGATCCCATCATGCACCTGGGTGGTAAGTGCATTGGCGAGGTTGTTGCTTGGTGCACGCTGTAATACCTGGCAAAAGCGAAGCGATAATGTGACTGTTGGTTGCGCTGTGTTCAATGTCCAGTACCTCCTCAGGTCCCCAACACTCTGCCTGAGTACATCGATGTCGGGTAGGGCTGAAGGCGGCAATTTTAGTGATCCCACCTTCTCCCAATAGTGAGCTGCTCCTGGCAGTCGCCTCTTGCCCACGCTGATGCAAACGGCTGTCCTGCGGTAATCCGATACCTCGGAAGTTATTGTCCAGAGCGTTGCCACTCGTGTCAGCAAATACCGCAGCACACTTAGAGAGTGGGGCCCCTTTGCGCTGCCGACAAGCGCAAATATTTGTTTCCAAAGGACCGCTTAATTCGTAAGAGATCAGAGGCCACTGCGGGGAACTGTTGGAGGAACCTTTATTGACAGGATGCAGAGCGTAATGCATTTCGGCATATCAAGCCTTCTTCGGACGCTGTAGCAAGCAGGAAACGCTGACCAACTCCTCCTTTTGTTCTCCTTCGGTCCTCCCCCTATCCAGGGAAAGTCAGCTGACCACGCCGATTCATTGGCAGCTGCAGTCCGGTGTCTGTGGACCACAGATCCCATCATGCACCTGGGTGGTAAGTGCATTGGCGAGGTTGTTGCTTGGTGCACGCTGTAATACCTGGCAAAAGCGAAGCGATAATGTGACTGTTGGTTGCGCTGTGTTCAATGTCCAGTACCTCCTCAGGTCCCCAACACTCTGCCTGAGTACATCGATGTCGGGTAGGGCTGAAGGCGGCAATTTTAGTGATCCCACCTTCTCCCAATAGTGAGCTGCTCCTGGCAGTCGCCTCTTGCCCACGCTGATGCAAACGGCTGTCCTGCGGTAATCCGATACCTCGGAAGTTATTGTCCAGAGCGTTGCCACTCGTGTCAGCAAATACCGCAGCACACTTAGAGAGTGGGGCCCCTTTGCGCTGCCGACAAGCGCAAATATTTGTTTCCAAAGGACCGCTTAATTCGTAAGAGATCAGAGGCCACTGCGGGGAACTGTTGGAGGAACCTTTATTGACAGGATGCAGAGCGTAATGCATTTCGGCATATCAAGCCTTCTTCGGACGCTGTAGCAAGCAGGAAACGCTGACCAACTCCTCCTTTTGTTCTCCTTCGGTCCTCCCCCTATCCAGGGAAAGTCAGCTGACCACGCCGATTCATTGGCAGCTGCAGTCCGGTGTCTGTGGACCACAGATCCCATCATGCACCTGGGTGGTAAGTGCATTGGCGAGGTTGTTGCTTGGTGCACGCTGTAATACCTGGCAAAAGCGAAGCGATAATGTGACTGTTGGTTGCGCTGTGTTCAATGTCCAGTACCTCCTCAGGTCCCCAACACTCTGCCTGAGTACATCGATGTCGGGTAGGGCTGAAGGCGGCAATTTTAGTGATCCCACCTTCTCCCAATAGTGAGCTGCTCCTGGCAGTCGCCTCTTGCCCACGCTGATGCAAACGGCTGTCCTGCGGTAATCCGATACCTCGGAAGTTATTGTCCAGAGCGTTGCCACTCGTGTCAGCAAATACCGCAGCACACTTAGAGAGTGGGGCCCCTTTGCGCTGCCGACAAGCGCAAATATTTGTTTCCAAAGGACCGCTTAATTCGTAAGAGATCAGAGGCCACTGCGGGGAACTGTTGGAGGAACCTTTATTGACAGGATGCAGAGCGTAATGCATTTCGGCATATCAAGCCTTCTTCGGACGCTGTAGCAAGCAGGAAACGCTGACCAACTCCTCCTTTTGTTCTCCTTCGGTCCTCCCCCTATCCAGGGAAAGTCAGCTGACCACGCCGATTCATTGGCAGCTGCAGTCCGGTGTCTGTGGACCACAGATCCCATCATGCACCTGGGTGGTAAGTGCATTGGCGAGGTTGTTGCTTGGTGCACGCTGTAATACCTGGCAAAAGCGAAGCGATAATGTGACTGTTGGTTGCGCTGTGTTCAATGTCCAGTACCTCCTCAGGTCCCCAACACTCTGCCTGAGTACATCGATGTCGGGTAGGGCTGAAGGCGGCAATTTTAGTGATCCCACCTTCTCCCAATAGTGAGCTGCTCCTGGCAGTCGCCTCTTGCCCACGCTGATGCAAACGGCTGTCCTGCGGTAATCCGATACCTCGGAAGTTATTGTCCAGAGCGTTGCCACTCGTGTCAGCAAATACCGCAGCACACTTAGAGAGTGGGGCCCCTTTGCGCTGCCGACAAGCGCAAATATTTGTTTCCAAAGGACCGCTTAATTCGTAAGAGATCAGAGGCCACTGCGGGGAACTGTTGGAGGAACCTTTATTGACAGGATGCAGAGCGTAATGCATTTCGGCATATCAAGCCTTCTTCGGACGCTGTAGCAAGCAGGAAACGCTGACCAACTCCTCCTTTTGTTCTCCTTCGGTCCTCCCCCTATCCAGGGAAAGTCAGCTGACCACGCCGATTCATTGGCAGCTGCAGTCCGGTGTCTGTGGACCACAGATCCCATCATGCACCTGGGTGGTAAGTGCATTGGCGAGGTTGTTGCTTGGTGCACGCTGTAATACCTGGCAAAAGCGAAGCGATAATGTGACTGTTGGTTGCGCTGTGTTCAATGTCCAGTACCTCCTCAGGTCCCCAACACTCTGCCTGAGTACATCGATGTCGGGTAGGGCTGAAGGCGGCAATTTTAGTGATCCCACCTTCTCCCAATAGTGAGCTGCTCCTGGCAGTCGCCTCTTGCCCACGCTGATGCAAACGGCTGTCCTGCGGTAATCCGATACCTCGGAAGTTATTGTCCAGAGCGTTGCCACTCGTGTCAGCAAATACCGCAGCACACTTAGAGAGTGGGGCCCCTTTGCGCTGCCGACAAGCGCAAATATTTGTTTCCAAAGGACCGCTTAATTCGTAAGAGATCAGAGGCCACTGCGGGGAACTGTTGGAGGAACCTTTATTGACAGGATGCAGAGCGTAATGCATTTCGGCATATCAAGCCTTCTTCGGACGCTGTAGCAAGCAGGAAACGCTGACCAACTCCTCCTTTTGTTCTCCTTCGGTCCTCCCCCTATCCAGGGAAAGTCAGCTGACCACGCCGATTCATTGGCAGCTGCAGTCCGGTGTCTGTGGACCACAGATCCCATCATGCACCTGGGTGGTAAGTGCATTGGCGAGGTTGTTGCTTGGTGCACGCTGTAATACCTGGCAAAAGCGAAGCGATAATGTGACTGTTGGTTGCGCTGTGTTCAATGTCCAGTACCTCCTCAGGTCCCCAACACTCTGCCTGAGTACATCGATGTCGGGTAGGGCTGAAGGCGGCAATTTTAGTGATCCCACCTTCTCCCAATAGTGAGCTGCTCCTGGCAGTCGCCTCTTGCCCACGCTGATGCAAACGGCTGTCCTGCGGTAATCCGATACCTCGGAAGTTATTGTCCAGAGCGTTGCCACTCGTGTCAGCAAATACCGCAGCACACTTAGAGAGTGGGGCCCCTTTGCGCTGCCGACAAGCGCAAATATTTGTTTCCAAAGGACCGCTTAATTCGTAAGAGATCAGAGGCCACTGCGGGGAACTGTTGGAGGAACCTTTATTGACAGGATGCAGAGCGTAATGCATTTCGGCATATCAAGCCTTCTTCGGACGCTGTAGCAAGCAGGAAACGCTGACCAACTCCTCCTTTTGTTCTCCTTCGGTCCTCCCCCTATCCAGGGAAAGTCAGCTGACTAATAATAAGAACTCACTTTCAAGGACTACAATGACCAACATGCCGTCTGATGTTTTCAGCCAGCCACGCCTACTTAGCGTGGTCGAAATACAATAAAAAAGTGTGTTGAATTCAGAAAACAAGTTTGTTTGCCTCTATGTGAAGATTCCATGATTAAGGGGCGGACTGGCCTTGAAACATGTCGGAACATGTGGAATACAATGGAGAGGGGGCCAGAGAGGCACGCACAGGGGGCCAATATGCTGGAATCAGAAATGTCACAGTGTACCCTATCGGAGCAACAGAGCTCTTTTGTTGCTGCATGTATATATATATATATATACAATAAAACTCCTGACCGCCAAATGCAGTGTGGACA
>NW_028242994.1:0-19629 GCF_964263255.1 Lissotriton vulgaris
CACTGAAAAAAACCATAGGTTACCTACTGGCCCCATATATAGTTAGGATTTTTTCCCTATGGGATTTCTGAAAATTCTATGCCTAATAACTTTTGCGTTCGTGGACGGAATTGGCTGAAATTTTCAGGAAAATGGCACATTTTGTTTCTGAGCAGACCTTGAAAATTTGGGGGGGTTTTGTGGAGGGGGGGCCGAGAAAAAAGGGGGGTCCCAAAACGCCTTTTTCCCATGTTAATTTCCATAGGGCGGTTGGACTCACTTTTAGCCCGAACGGCTGAATGGATTTTCACGAAACTTGGCAAAATTGTAGGGACTGTTAGCCCGATGTGCCTTTGCTAGGTCTCAATATATGTGCTTCAGTGGATTTTGAGAAATTAACGTTTAAATCAAGATATATATCTGTAACAGCGCTCCGGGCAGCTATCCGGTTAGCGAACCTTTCGCGTAACGGAACTTTGCGATGAGAAGCTGATTGGCCCTCCGGTGTCTGTCAACATTCTAAACAGTCCGGAGCGGCCGCCATCTTGTCTCTCGGTAGGATCGAGAGACAAGAGGAGGCCAAAACAAAGGGGGAAATTACCATAAGGGGGCATAGTAGATCCTCGTTGACCCCCTAGGTTTTATGTGGAGGTTTTAAAAGGGCCTAGGAGGGTCCAAAAAAAAAAATTTTTTTTTGCGTGGTAAGCGCCAAGTTCGCGAACCGGATAGCTTTCTGGGCAGCGAACTTTATGGATAAAAGAATGAAAGACTTTTCTAATACTGTATGTTAATTGTTTGTTGTTTTTCTTGTTTTTTTTTGTTTTCTTTATTTATTTATTTTTTTTATTATGATTGTGTTTCATACTTTATTAAATTTTCTAACATTTCATTGTCAGAAATGTCATAATTTATTATAGGGTGTAATTGTTTTTCATTTTGAAGCAAGTTGTCTACTGCTTCAACACATTGTAGAAGTTCGTGGTCTCTACTGTCATCCATAAAGTCATCAAGTTTGTCTTGGCTGCTCTCCTTCAGTTCAATCGAAAATGAAACTTGCTGCTCGCCTTCCATTTTGCCTGAAATTTGGATTAAAAAAATATATATTAGTAGAGATAGGGCACTGTTGGGATTAATTTTAGATAGGCAGTTTTTATCAGTGAATTTATCTTTTGGCAGTGTATAGTATGAGAGTGGAAATAGGACTAAAAAAAAGTGTATGTGATTTAACCAAGACACTACTACTACAGAGGGATAGTGTATATGTAGCAGAAAAAGTCTACTATATTAAGTCATAGTGCACAATATATTAAATTATAACTTACCTTCACAAAGAAGTTGAAGTTTTTTGAAGCTTTTGAAATAGGAGGTACAACAAGAAGTAGTAGTCAAAATGGCTGTGTTTCCTTCTCTCCCTTTATATATATACAGGTATATAACCAATCAAATGTCAGGTAATAAAAGTAGAAAATGAAAGTAACATTTTCATTGGTTGTCAATTCCAACAATTCAGATGTGTTTTGTGAAGTAATTTACCTCACGGTACTTGGAGAGGTCTACAGGCTAAATGGCTAAATGGAATTTCAATGAAATTTGTGAGAATGGAAGGGATTGTTATGTAGTATGAGCTAATCTATATTTGGTGAGAGTGTTTCTAGTCGTTATTCTGTAAATTACTTTCCCGCCTTTTTTTAGGACCGCTTTCCGGGAAGCTGCCCGGTTAGCGAACCTTAAGCGTCACGGGAGTCCACCATTTTGTGTTTCGTTCGCATTAAGATACAAGATGGAGGGCAAATAATGTTTAGAATGGGTAGAAGGGGTCATGGTAGACTTATCTTGACCCCCTAGGTTTTCTGAGCGTGGCTGAGGAGGCTTATATGTGCGGAAAAAAATTTTTTTTTAAAAAAATTCCGCGAGGTTAGCTTTCGGTTAGCGAACCGGGTAGCGCTCCGGGGAGCGAATTTTGTGGAAAATTAGTGAAAAAAGTTAGAGAAAAATAATAATTGTGAGTGATCAGATGTAGGGTAGCTCTGAGAAGAGCTTTTGGGTTTATGGTACATTTAGGTACTTATAAGTAGGTACCAATGCAGAGTCTTAAATTCAGAATGAAAATTCTGTTGCCCTCATCTGAGAAGTGAACTCCATCTCCTCTGTAGATATCTTGCATGTAGTAACGCAAGTTATTGTTGTACAGAGAGCCCATTCCATGGTCTCTCATGTAAGCTGAAACAGATTTGTTTACATGCTTCCTCGCTTTCTCAATTTGTGGACAAAATTGGTTGGACCACCTCCATTTCTGTCTTTGGCATATATTGGAATATACCAAGGCAGTTTGAGGAAAAAGTGCCATTAATTGCTCCAAGGTGTCCTTTAAAAGCATTTCCAGACCTACCCCTGTCAAAGTGCCCAAATCATTACCTCCACAGTGCACTATTAACAGGTCAGGTTTTTGGCAAATGCATAAAGGTTTTCACCAATGGTATCAATTGGTGACATTTTAATCCTCTTTGGCCCAACCACTTAATTTCCACATCTTGTAAATTGAGGTTGTGTAAATTTCTGCTCTCAGCATACCTTTGAGCCCAGTGGATGTAACTATGTCCAACAATCCAGACGTTAAACATGGTGGAAGAAGGTTGTTCTGCAGTCAGATGAAGTGTGGTAATGAAAGGGCAGTTGAAACAGTAGGAGTTTCTAAAGAAAAAAAACTGTGGATTTACAATGCTAATGATTCATTAGCAGTGATTGGTGCATTTCCATTTCTGAAAACAGAAAGTTAGGGTGCATGGATGTGTTCTTTGAAAGATGTAATTTGAATGGTCAAGGAAGAAACATTTAATGAAAGATTGCACTGGATACGCAGGTGCACTGAGAGTTCAGAGTTCAATTGAAACATTGTTGTGTGAATTTGCAAACATGAGAGGTCTTCCAGGAGGTGGTTGCTATGGAAACAAGGCAGACAGGGCAGAGGGGGGAAGGGTTTTGATTTGAAAAAAGTGAGGGAAGAGGTATGATTGGCTAATATGAGAGATATGTGAAAAGAATATCTGTATTTCTGTGCTTTCAATAGCTGCAGCCTTTGGAGTGCATCCTTTTTCTTCTGCTGAAGACAATTTGGTGTATTTCTGAGACTGTTTTCAAAACTCAAAAAATATTTGCTAAGGTGAGAAAAGATTTATTTAATTTAGATAGAGAATAGTATGATTTAAGGAGAAAATGATGAAGAAAGCTGTGTTTTTAAAATGTGGTTTTGTCTCTAGTGATATACTAATAGAATTAGTTTCAAAGAGAAATTATAATTGCATATTTGGTGTAACATTCTGGCATGCAGTTACACAAGATATTGTAATACATGGAGGCCATTTCATGGTCTGTTATGTAAGCTGAAACAGATATGTTGCTTTTAAAAACGATTTAAGAAATCAATTACATTTCTAGATATGTACTGCTAGAGCTTCATAGGTTGTTTTGGGCCATATTTATAAGGTATTTGAGTGTCTAAGATGTTGTGTTCGCCTTTTAAAATGTAAAGTGTTCCTCATGGGACAAGTGTCTTGTAAATACGCTCCCACTTGTGCTTGGCAAATTTAGATTTTGATTATGGGAGTTACCTAGCCATGTTAATAGTGTCCCAAAAATGGTGCTAGGGCATTCCAGAAAACACTTTCATGTGTCTCAAGGACATTTTTAGTCATTTCTTCATGAATGCAGGTATACAATTGATTTATATGCTGTGTTTAAAAACGAATTTTGAAATGAATTAAATTTCAGGATATGTACTGTTAGAGCTTCATAGGTTGTTTGGGGTCATATTTAGAAGGCATTTTAGTGTCTTTGAAGTTATTTTTCCCTTTTTAAATGGAAAGCGTTCCTCATGGGGCCCTGAGCAGTTCTTAGCCATGTTATTTAATAGGAAGTGGATAACATGGCTAAGAGCATTTGCTGGGAAATGCATGAATATCGCTGATTTTTCTGCTATATTCATGCATTGTGGCCGTTTTTTTTCACATTGCTTCATAGGTTGTTTGGGTTCATATTTAGAAGGCATTTTAGTGTCTTTGATGTTATTTTTCCCTTTTTAAATGGAAAGCGTTCCTCATGGGGCCCTGAGCAGTTCTTAGCCATGTTATTTAATAGGAAGTGGATCACATGGCTAAGAGCATTTGCTGGAAAATGCATGAATATCGCTGATTTTTCTGCTATATTCATGCATTGTGGCCGTTTTTTTCACATTGCTTCATAGGTTGTTTGGGTTCATATTTAGAAGGTATTTTAGTGTCTTTGATGTTATTTTTCCCTTTTTAAATGGAAAGCGTTCCTCATGGGGCCCTGAGCAGTTCTTAGCCATGTTATTTAATTGGAAGTGGATAACATGGCTAAGAGCATTTGCTGGAAAATGCATGAATATCGCTGATTTTTCTGCTATATTCATGCATTGCGGCAGTTTTTTTTCACATTGCTTCATAGGTTGTTTGGGTTCATATTTAGAAGGCATTTTAGTGTCTTTGATGTTATTTTTCCCTTTTTAAATGGAAAGCGTTCCTCATGGTGCCCTGAGCAGTTCTTAGCCATGTTATTTAATAGGAAGTGGATAACATGGCTAAGAGCATTTGTTGGAAAATGCATGAATATCGCTGATTTTTCTGCGTTATTCATGCATTGCAGGCCTTTTTTTATCACATTTGCAAGCATTTCTTAGCCATGTTATCCAATGGGAGGTGGATAACATGGCTAAGAGCATTTGCTTCAAAGGTTGTTTGGGGTTATATACCATTTTTGGGAAATTATTAACATGCCTATCTAACTCCCATAATCAAAATCTAAATTTGCCAACCGCAGGTGGGAGCGTATTTACAATAAATTTGCACCATGAAGAATGTAAAATAGCATACTAGATACTCAAATAACTTATAAATATGATCCAAAACATCTTATGAAGCACTAGTAGTGCATATTTCCAGAAATGTATTGGTTTTCATTTAATGATTTACTTCATTGGTAGGCCTTCACATGTTTTTTTACCTTGGTTTTTTTTCAGTGAAAATCTTATCTGCAACCATGTGTTGGCCTCACCTCAAATAAACAAAACAGGTGATGGACTGAATGTGGATCAATGACACACATTCACCCCAGTCCAAAGATCTGGGCCTAAACAAACCTTTAGATAGGCTACATCTTATCGTCATCCTGAATTAATGATTTAAAATATTAGGGAGTGATTTATGAGTGTTGTATGCCTGTTTTGTACCATTGAGTGTCATTTTTGTGATGCAGTGCTGGTGGAAAATATTTGCTATGTTAAATAATTAGTACAGCATTAAGTTTTAGATGACTGTTATTTATTTACTGTTTGGTAATAGTGGTTAATAACATTTTATATTATATTTTTTCACAGATTCAACTGCAGATTCTTTCATAGTTTGGAAAATGCCTTCCAGAAGTCGAATACGAAAGGCTAGAAAACGTCAAAGACAGCAGGATGATGTTTTATTGCAGCAGTCCTCTTCCCCAAATACTTGTCAAAACACCAAGAAAGGTCCGGGTAAGAGCACGAAATCATTCTTAAGAAATATTTGTAGTAAAAAAAATTTTGCTCAAAAAAATGTGTCTCTTAACAAAAAGAGAAGTAATTTAAATGGAAAGGAGAGACCCATCACAAATGTTACTGGTAGAGGAAGAGATAACTCTGTGCATGATAGTAGAAGGAAACAACAGTTTAGGGACATTCGACAACGAATGTTCCGTAATAGGATATTAGTTAATTTATTGAAAAATATTAAAAAGAAAGGCCAACAGAAAGCGGCATTTTATAGGAAGAAGAAAAATGTAGAGAAAATTATTGATCATGCTTTTGAAATCAAGCGAAAGTTGTTTATTTTGGTAATCAATAGAATTAGGAAACTAAGCAAGGTAATTTCTGATTTCAAAACAAAAAGTAGATGGAAGAGAGTAGTAAATCGTACTAACTTTTGTGAAGTTTTTTCTGGAGAATGGATGCATAGTTCAAGTTCTGAGGCATTTTTTAATGAGGAGACTTATTTTCAGGATAATGATTTGGTGCATGCAGTTGACATCAGTGGTCGAGCTTATGAAGTGAAGGATGGTTGTCCAGTTGAAAAAGAACTACTTGTGACAACAGAGACAGAAGAGGCGCTAAGTGATGAGGTTTTAGGAAGACGTCCTAAGGGTCCTGTGTACATTTGGAAGTGTAGTTCTATTTGCAGTGTGCGACAGGTTTCCATCAATTTGCTATGTGATTTTATACGGACATTTAATAAGAAAAGTTTGAAGCAGAAAATGAAGTTGTTGCAAGATTTAGATCCTTGCAGAGTGAGACAAATGACAGGTTTGCGTGGTCATTCACTGGCTTGTCTTTCCAGGAGAGTATGCCAGAGTGTTTTTCATCATTTCAGGATGCTAGCAGTGCATCATAATAAAGTGAGAAAATTAGTGAGAATGTTGTATTATGCTAAGAGTCCAGCAATTATGCTTAAACAGTTATGTGCTGCTCTTTTGCATGGTTCTGAAATAGATGTGAAGAATCTTTGTGAAGAAATTGAGTTTTGTTACTTTGGTAGTAAAGATGAGAATGTTCAAATTGACCCTGAAGTAGAGGGTAATGTGGAAGATAATGTACAGGTTTCCAGTACAGATAATTTTCAGAAGGAAATTGCCACGTTTCAGATGAAATCAAGTGAGAGGCCTAATTTCACTTGTGTATGTTGTCGACGCACTTATTATAAGAATCAGACTAAGGTAGTGGATTTATATGCAAAAAGTGAAAGGGAAAATAATAGTGAATGGAAGGATTTAGCCACATACTTGATGGTAGAAAATTATTTTGATTTGGGATCGGATCAACGTGTGTGTACTTATTGTTGTAATAAATTAAACCAAAACCAGATGCCTGCTAGGTCATAATAATCTGGAATTGGTTGAGATTCCTTCTGAATTGAAGGATTTAAATACTTATGAATCTATTTTGATTCAAAAGTATCCATCCCTTTCAGGCTATTGTAAGAATGGAGCCAAAGACAGGGAAATTGCCTCCAGCAGATTTACAGAGAGGATTAAAGGGAAGAGTTTGTTTATTTGCCTCTAGATTTGAACAAAAACATTAACACAATTGGAATAGAAAAGTGGAAGAGGAACCTCTGGTTATCTTGGTTAATGGGGTTCCGACAAAGAATAAGAAAAATATGGCAAGATTTAGTGGATGTTAGGAAAGTCAAAGAAGGCAACAGTGTATTTGAAGAAAAATAATAAGTACTATAAGAATGTATATGTTGCAGAAGAGGAAGTAAGTGATGAAGAGGATAGCGATTTGTGTGCTGGCCAAATTGAGAAAGTAGAGGCCTCTAAAAGTGAAGAAATATATGAACATTATAGTGTTCATCCTTTGCATTCCAAGGAAGTGATGGGGGAATGCTATTGAGTTGTTTCAAATGAAACAAGCCAAAGGGAGTCCCATTAGTGTTTGGGAGGAAAGTTTGGAAGCTCGGTGTTTCCCACAGCTATTTCCCACAGGTCAAGGAGGGAGATATGATGAGCGACCTCGTGAAAGTTCCTGCGTCTGAATACCGGACTTTACGATTGTATGCAGAAGATCCTAGGTTTCGGCAATGCATTCCCTATTTGTTTCATCTCCTGTTTGAAAGCGATCTGTCTGGACTGTCATATGCAGTGAACCACATCTTAAAAAGTGGTATACAGATGCGAAACATCTCGGCAAGTGACTTTATGCATAAAGTCAATGTCCAAGACAGTATTTTGGATTCTCACTTAATTAATCTCATGGCGTGTCAGCGTGGTACTAATGAGTACTGGTACCGTCGTCATGGTGACTTAAAATGTATGCTGAGGAACTTAGGAACTCCGACATGGTTCCTCACTCTGAGCTGTGCCGAGTATGGCTGGGATGACTTACTTGAATTTCTACGAGAGGCAAATGGAAATATTGAAAACATTGAATTCAAGACACCTGGAGAACTGTGTTCTTTGGATCCTGTGAATGTATGCAGGTACTTCAATCATAGATTTGAAGCTATGATGTCTTTCATCACAAATAAAAAGAATCCACCTCTTGGAGAGGTGTTGGATTTCTTCTGGAGAAAGGAGTACCAAGCAAGAGGTGCCCCTCATATACATATGTTGCTGTGGATCAAGGATGCACCTAAATTTGGAACAGATCCGGATGACTTAGTGATGAATTTCATCGAACAGTATTCTACGTGTGCTGTTCCAAACGCAACGGAGAAGAAAAGTCTAAGAGAACAAGTTCTACGTTTCCAAAGCCATCGTTGTGGAAAGTACTGTCGTCGTAAATTCAGAAACAAGGACAAGTTCTACACCAAATGTCGTTTCAACTTTCCACGACCGGTGATTTCTAAAGGAAGAGTGAACAGTTTGATGTCTTCGCTGCGACATAATGTGACGAGGAAATCACCCAAGAATACATACAATTTGAAAAGGAACGAAGAGTCCAAGTACATCAATGACTACAACCCAGTGATTTTGTCCATGTGGAATGCCAACATGGATATACAGTTTGTGGCTGACAACTGTATGGCTGTGGCTCGGTATGTGACATCTTACATCACCAAAAAAGAAAAGACCGAACTGAAGGATATGTGGGAGGACATTTCCCATGAAAAGAGCCTCAGCAAGAAGTTGTACAGTTTCAGTCTGAAGATGTTGTCGCATCGAGAAATCGGAGCTTACGAATGTTCTGATCGATTGTCTTCAGCAAGTCTCTATGCCAAATCCAGGAGTCTCGTTTGGGCGAGTCTTGGTCTTGCTGCAACGCGAAATCGAGTTCTAAAACCTGTTCGGGAAATTGAGTATTTGGCAGAAAAGGAACCAAACAGTACCGACATTTTGAAGACCAACATGTTGGATACATATTATCCAAATCGAAGCAGTCACCTTGAGAATATTTGTCTATATGAGGTTCTCCAAAATTATATATTCAAGAGGAACATCAAAGAAGATATTGAGAAAGGAGTGTATGCTGTAATTGGAAGTGAGGGATGCCTGGTCAAGCAAAGAAAATGCCAATTAGTAAACCATCGAAAATTAAGTGGCGAATCTCCAGAAAAAAAGGAGTTTTTCTATTTAGCACTTTTGCAACTTTTCAAGCCTTGGCGTGCAGAAGAGGAACTGCTTGGAGATTTCCTCTGTTACGAAGACTCTTTCAATGCAGCCAAGGAGTCCATAGAATGTCCTGCTTTTTCTAAATATCAAGAAATGCTAACTTTGGAAATTGAGCAGGAAGCAACGATTGCAGCCGAGATTGCCAGAGACAGTTCTCAGGACAGTCAGAGTTCTGTTTCATTGAGTCAAGATCCACTTGGAGGACCTATTATCGAAAATGAAGCTGCCACTGCTATGAATGAAGTAGAAAGAGCCATGGCACATGCTCAGGAGGATTCAGTTAACTTACAAGACTTGGAAAAACAACTCAACGTTGAGCAGAGGAAAATATATGATGAAGTTACCAAGGAAATTGAGCACGGATTAAGTCATGAGAAGAAAGAGTGCTCGTGTACGTCGTTGAAGCCTGTCCGACTGTACGTGAGTGGAGAAGCGGGAACTGGAAAAAGTTTCCTCATTAAAGCAATCTCTTGTTATTTGCAGGAAAGGACTGAGTCATCGCTGTCTTGTGTTGTCACCGCTCCTACTGGACTGGCAGCACATAATATTAAAGGTATTACTTTGCATCGTCTATTGATGCTGCCGGTGGAGCATGACAACAAATTACAATACAACAAGTTATCTGGAGATGCTTGCTGTGAAGTTTCAAGAGTTTTGAGGAAAATGAAACTACTTATCATTGACGAAGTAAGCATGGTTTCCAATGTCATGCTTGCCTTTGTGCATTTGAGAATGCAAGAAGTACTTAAAACTGAATATGATGTCTTATTTGGTGGGAAACACATTATTGTTTTCGGAGATCTTCTACAGCTGACACCAGTAAAAGGTCAACCTGTGTTCAAAATACTCACGCATGAAGATACCAGGAAGTGCCTAGGGAGCATTGGCAACGTCAATATATGGTTAAACTTCAATTATGCAGAACTGCATCAAAATATGCGTCAGGCAAAGGATGAAGATTACAAGAATATTCTACAAGATATTAGAATTGGAAAAGTGACCGAGCATGGGAAAGAAGCTTTAAATGCACGGTTACTGTCAAATTTGTATCCCAAACAAGATATTGTGCCTGAGAATATTTTTCAGAAAATTACTGAGAAGAAATCCGGGATATGTCTCATGCCAACTCTTGCAGAATGTGCCATCTTCAACAACAAAATGTTGAATTTAGAAAAGCAAGAGATTGTGAAACTTGAAGCTATCGACAAATTAGAGCATATGGGATCAACAATTATTTTGTCAGACAATTTGAAATCAAAATTGGATTCATTAGAGAAGACTATATCTAAAACAGCGGGTTTTGAAAAGACTTTGAATGTGTGTTTAAATTGCCGAATTATTTTGAGAAGGAATTTACATGTAGAAAGAGGTCTGGTAAATGGATCAATGGGTAATGTTGTTGATTTTGAGAAATACAGAAATAGAGATGGAATAGAATTTTTAAAAATTAAATTTGATGGCATTGAGGAAGTACAGCAAATTGGTCGTTGTTCTGCTAGGTTTTTGCTTGTTAAAGATTTATATGTTCGCCGTAAACAGTTTCCTGTTTGCTTGGCATATGCGGTGACAATCCATAAATCGCAAGGTTTAAGTGTAGACTGTGCATTGGTGAATATTGGCAGTTCTGTGTTCAAGGAGGGTATGGCATATGTGGCATTGTCACGAGTTAGAACTTTATCGGGATTGTACTTGATTGACTGTGATGTCACAAACATTTGTGCGGATCTAGATTGTGTTAAGGAATACAATAGGTTAAGAAGAGAGTATGCGCCACATTTGCCTCAATATCCTTTGTTTGAGAAACGTGTGGTAGGCCGCAAACGTAGAAATAGCAGTAATAGTAGGGAGGTTGTTGCAAAAAGACTAAAAGTCAATGAACCGAAAATTGTTAGCAGAAAGAAAGTGGATTCTGTTGAAGATGTTGTCGGTTTTCAATTTGAAAACAGTTCTGGTGTCAACTGCTATGCAAATGTAGTGGTTAATGTTCTCTTTTCACTAGAGAGTTTAAAAGAACAGATTCTGTTGAATTCTGAACAAATTTTATGCTGTTTGTTGAATTCTGTTTTCGAGAAATGTAGCAGTGATCGAACAAAAGTAGAAAGTGTGTCTGAAGTTCGTTATCTGTTAGATGAATGTTCAGGTCAAACAGACTTCTCTGAAAATAATCAGCAAGATTGTCAGGAGTTTTTAATGTATATGCTTGATATATTGCAAGTTGAGGGTGTAGATGTAGATCACCTGTTTGGGCTTTCTTATCAATGGCAGCATGACTGCGAGAACTGTATGGTATCAAGTACTACTAGTGTAGACTCAGAAAGATTTATATATTTAACTTTGCCAGACAGTAAATCAGTCTCCTTTAATAAGCTAGTAAATGCAGCGGATCACAACATGGAGTGTAGCCAATGTAAATGTGATATGATGTCAACATTATTTATACGTAGATATGGCCAGTATGTCATTTTAATGATGCAACGATGTAGGCCTGATG
The DNA here is from genome assembly GCF_964263255.1 of Lissotriton vulgaris. Classification (NCBI taxonomy): domain Eukaryota; kingdom Metazoa; phylum Chordata; class Amphibia; order Caudata; family Salamandridae; genus Lissotriton; species Lissotriton vulgaris. Next base: position 11,621 of record NW_028242994.1, read on the forward strand.
GAACAAAATTGTCAACTTTAATAAAAAATTTTGTGGCTTCTCAGCTGTCAATATCAGGGAGGACTTTTGTTACTGTAGCAATTATCTATCACGATGGTCCATCAACAACATCAGGACATTATACAGCTTACTTAAAGTCTGGAAACGGCTGGTCATTCTGTAATGATTCTGTTGTAACGTTCAAAAAAAAATTGCCGTTTGACCTTAAAAATTCTTACCTGGTGTTTTTAAAACCAAAATTTTAAGTAGAGGGAATGTAAGTCTGCAATGCTGTCTCGATTAAAAATTCAACTATATAAACCTAATGCAAGTAAGTCTGCTTCATAGTAAGCAGTATCAGTGTCATAGGAAAAGGAGAACATGACTGACAAAGAAGAGTAAGATATTAGTAGTCCAGGATTGTGAAAATAATCTCAAATATTTTATTTTTGAAAGTTGCGAAAATAGAAAATGTCGGGATTTGATTGGAAGAATTACAAGATTTGCGAATCGCGGCAACATGATTTGGCCTAGTGGAAACATGTGATATAATGAGAGAAGTTTTTTTTCTATGTAACATATTTCACGTATCGATGGAGGTTTTCTTTCAGAAAGTGGCGGGCTGAAAATATTTAAAGCACAACAGAGTGGATGCTGTTTATAGGAGATCCTTCGACGTCATTGAAAGTAAGTTAATTTTAAGAAGTTTTGAAATCAGATTTCTTAGGTTGTATGGGTTTTTTAAACACAGTCATTTTGATTGTGTTTTTTTTTCCCCGCTGTTACATGATGAATACCTTCAAGTCACTGATTTAAGTGAAATTTGATACATTCTGAGAACAGCAAAAATAAACCATTTAACATGTATAATTAATGTTATGCTTTTTGTCCTTATGATATACATTTAGAAATGTGTGGTACATATGGGTAAGGTGAGTTCTGTAAATATCAATTTTAATGCTTAGAGTGCTGTACTTCTGGGTAGTGTTTTTTTTTTATAAAAAAAAGAGGCCTCACCTCAAAGAAAGCTCTTGAAAGCACACATCTTATTTGCATCCTAAAACAATCATTTACAATGTTAGACACAATTTTATTATGACTTTACATCTTTTTTGCGCTGCTATTGCATCACTATTGTGAGACATTAGCAGTGCAAGAAAAACATCATGTTTCAAAATAGGCCTCAGTTCAGCAATATCAAGATACAGTTTCTTTCGAATATATATCTTTAGGATTGTGTAGGGAACGTAGAGAAGCAGAGACTTCTGTAAATGTCAAAGTTGTTGAAAAACTGTTTGTTTTTGAACCTTTTCCCTTGTCTTTTCTAATTTTTAAATACATGTTTTAATATTTTTTGAAATGTTTGTTCTTTGTTTTACAGATTGAAAGTATGAAAAAATATTTAAAAAAGGTAACAAGAATTATAAGGTAAATGTTTTCCACTCTTTTTACCCGCAATGCACTGCTGATGATGTCATTGACAGTATCTCTCATTTACTCTCTCTAGCTGTCTTTCTTTTTACATTATTCTCTGTTTACTTCCCTTATACTAACTCTTCTTTTTTTTTAAAAAAATATTTTTTTTAGTTCGCTTAAAGTTCGCGAACCGGTCAGCGAACTTGAAGCGAACCAAAAGAAATAGAGCTTGCCAGAGTGATAAACATTCTAGCAATTTTGTTTGAAAGGGGAGGTAGTTCTGAAAAGAACTGTTTTTTTTTGTTTTTGTTGTTTTATGTTTTTTTTGTAATTTTTTGAACATTTTTTGATTTTTTTGTATTTTTAGAACTGTTTTATGTTTTTTTTGTGTTTTTTAAGGAGGGGAGACAACAAAAAACAGGCTTTCAAAACGGCTCAACTGGAGCAAAAAAAAAGAAAATTACTTTTTGGGTGCATTAGGGCACTTATGATTTTCATATGCAATGTTCATGAGGTTGACACTCATGTTGCCATATGACAGCATAGCACCACAGTAAATACAAGACACCTTCATGTGCTGGAAGTTACGTTGGATGTTTGGCACAGTCTCTTGTGCCTCTCTTCCCGTCAAAGACAATGTGGATGTAGATCTTGCCACAGGAGTTGCCGTCGGATTGTCTTCAAGATCCCTCAACTCAGCCCGGCTGTAGTTCAAGGGATGCCACCTGCTCATGTGACGGTGCATTGTATAGTTCCCCATACTGTACTTCTTTTCTGTGCCTCTCGACAATCTGTGGTCACAGATGAGGCAGGTGGCATATTTTGCATTCACTTTCTTGGTTCCAGGAGGGATGGTGAAAAACTGCCAGATGAAACTGGTTTTTCGTTTAGAAACCCGGGGCAACTCATCAACAAATTGTTGTCCCTCTCTCTCCTCTTCTTCTTCTTCCTCATCTTCCTCCTCTCTGTTAGTCATAATTTGACTGGGTGGTCCTCTCTTCTTATGGGGAGGTGGAGGTGGTGGTGGGGGTGCACCAGCTGCAGCAACAATGGAAGCCATTGTGGATCTTCAGATAAATGGTCTTTCTCTCACCAAGATGAAAGTCAGAGTGAGGAAATAAGGAGGGGTTTACTTGATTTGGGGAAAACAAAAGTTCTGAGCCAATGAAAAGTGTTATTTTTAGGTCACATGACCTAGTCATACATCATTTGGAAACCAAAAGTGAAATGAACCAATGAGAAGTTTGATAAACAAGTCACATGACCTGTTCCGCTTACGTTACGCGGCGCGCGCCGCGTCCCAGATCGCTTCCGGTTCGCGGTCCGGAGCACTTCCGGGAGCGCTAACGCGGCGCGTCATTAGACGCATTACGCGATAACGTGATACGTCGCGCTTCCGCGGCGCGTCACTGTTCCGCTAACGTAACGTTGACCGGTTCGCGGACTAGATCGCGGCATCAAGATGAGCTAACGGAAAGCTTCCCGGTTCGCGAACTAGAAGCGAAGAAAAAAAATATTAAAAAAAAAATTATCAATAAACATCTAAATATATTTTGGGATTTAAAGAATAATACATTTTACAGCTACAGATGTTAGCTTTTAAAAAACCAATGAAATTCACTGAAAAAACCATAGGTTATAGACCATATATAGTTAGAAATTTGCATTTAAAAAACCATTGAAATTCAATGAAAAAACCATAGGTTATAGACCATATATAGTTAGGAATTCGCATTTACAAAACCTTATTTTACTCGCATAAAACCATTGAAATTCCATATATAGTTAGTTGCGCTAACTATATATCGCGCACCCGCAATCCACTGCTGATGATGTCACATATTACATCATTCATGACATGGTCAGTGACATCACTGATGACATCACTGATGACATCTCAAATGACATCACTGATGACAACATCCAGTGACTGTATGTTTCTGTGAAGTTAAAATATGTCTTACATATTGAAGAATGAGTGGATGTATAAGTGTCTGGATGAAGGATTTAGTAGGTGCATGACTGACTGTATGAGTGAGTGATTAAATGTGTCTCACTGAGTGCATGGGTTAGTGACTAAACTGTCTTAATTTGTGCATCATTATGTCTGTTGTTCTGTAAACTGTTGCATGTGTTGATAAGTAGCTATATGAGTAACTATATGGGTTATTGATTGGTTACCTTAGTATTTGTATGGGAGACTGAGTGTGTGTGTGGGTGGCTGGGAGGTGTATGACTCTGTGCATAGATGTGTGAGCAGTTGATTCACTAGAGGTATGGTTTCAAAAGTGCATGTGGTAACAGCTGTATGGGCGGTTGACTGTGTGCATGAGTGTATTGGTGAGTGAATGGATATCTCAGTGCTACATGTCAAAGTAAGTACATATGTAAAACACAGTACATGTGAGAGTTGACATATATAAATAACTGTGCATAAGAGCCAGTGAATGTGTGAGTGGCTGTATGGATCATTGTGAACTTGTATCAGGGATTGTATAAGAGAGTAAATATGTGTTAGTATATGTTTGAATAAGTAAAGTTTGTATAACTGTATAGTTGAGGAAATGGAGGTGTGATTGATTCTTTGCATGACTGACTAGGTGTGTGAGTAACTCCATGGATGAGTGACAGTCTGTGAGTGTCTGTTTACACTGATTGTATCTAAGGTTATATTAGAGTCTGAAGAGGTTCATCGTATTATCACATGAATGATATCATCAGTGATGTGATCAGTAATGTCAAATGAGATGTCATCAGTGATGTCATCAGTGATGTCATTTGAGATGTCATCAGTGATGTCATCAGTGATGTCACTGACCATGTCATGAATGATGTAATATGTGACATCATCAGCAGTGGATTGCGGGTGCGCGATATATAGTTAGCGCAACTAACTATATATGGAATTTCAATGGTTTTATGCGAGTAAAATAAGGTTTTGTAAATGCGAATTCCTAACTATATATGGTCTATAACCTATGGTTTTTTCATTGAATATATATATATATATATGCATATATATATATATATTCACTGAAAAAACCATAGGTTTCACACCAGTTATAGTTAGGAATTAGCATTTAAAAAACCTATTAAATTCACTGACAAAACCAGTTATAGTTAGCTGGAAATTTTACTGATATAAAACCAATGAAATTCCACGTTATAGTTAGTTGGACTCACTATAACTTGCGCGTGCAATGCACTGCTGATGACGTCACATATTACATCACTCATGACATGGTCAGTGACATCACTCATGACATCACTGATGACACCATCCAGTGAATATGTGTCTTTCTGAAAAATAAATATTAGTGAGTTATGTTTAAATATTTAAATACATATATTAGTGTTTCACTTTGTGTATAAGTGGCTACATGTGTTGATAAGTAGCTACATGCGTATGTATATGGGTTATTTGATATTTTTAGTAGTATCAGTATGAGTGTCTATATGGTTTGGTGGAGGTATTACTTAGCACATAGATGCATGAGTGACTGACTCGCTGTTTGTATGTGTTTTGAAGACAGCATATGTGCAGGACTGTATGGGTGGATGAGTGTCTATATGTGTTTGTTAGTGAGTGAATGACTGTCTCACTAGTGTCTTTATCAGTAACTACATATGTTTTAATCTAGTATATGTGAATATTGATGTATATAAGTGAGTATATGTGAGAGTAAGAGATTGTAAGAGTTCCTGTTTAAATAAGTATGTGTTTCTATAAGTGATTGTTTAAGAGAATAAATATGTGTAATTTTCAATACAAGTAAGGTGGAAGTGTGTGTATAACTCTATATTCAAATAAATGGATGTTCAATAGTTTATTTGCACGTGTGAGTATGTGTGTGAGTAACTTTTGGATGACTGTCGGTGTGTAACAGGATGTATAGGTGTATCACTTCATATGATGAGTGAGTATATGTATGAGTGACTATATAGAACTGTTGGTGAATGACTGGATGTGCATATAGATGGTGGAATTACTGAATTGCTTGTTGTAACTGATATGGGTATCTCCATTTTTTTTTAAATTTCAGTTTCTATTTTTGAATATGTGTTTCAAGGGTTACATTACAGTGAAAGGAGGTCTGTCACTATGTCACAAGGATGGTGTCATCAGTGATGTCATGAGTGATGTCACTGACCATGTCATGAGTGATGTAATATGTGACGTCATCAGCAGTGCATTGCACGCGCAAGTTATAGTGAGTCCAACTAACTATAACGTGGAATTTCATTGGTTTTATATCAGTAAAATTTCCAGCTAACTATAACTGGTTTTGTCAGTGAATTTAATAGGTTTTTTAAATGCTAATTCCTAACTATAACTGGTGTGAAACCTATGGTTTTTTCAGTGAATTTCAAAGGTTTTTTAAATGCTAATTCCTAACTATAACTGGTGTGAAACCTGTGGTTTTTTCAGTGAATTTCAAAGGTTTTTTTAATGCTAATTCCTAACTATATAAGACCTGAAAGCCCACCAGGAATCTCCAGTATGCGCCAGGGGACTGCATTGCAGAGAGGTGTAATGAAGCCACAACCCTTTTTACACCTCTCTGCAACGCAGCCCCCGTGCATGTTTGAAGAGGGGAAACTAATTCCCCTTGCATACTGGGGGCCCCTGGGGGCCAATTAGCCCACCTGGAACCTCCAGTATGCGCCTGGGGCTGCATTGCAGAGGTGTATTGAGACTATGCCCCTTGTTACACCTCTCTGCAACGCAGCCCACTGCCGCGTTTGCAGAGGGGGAACTAATTCCCCTTGCATACTGGGGGTCCCTGGGGTCAACTAGTCCACCAGGAGCCTCCAGTATGCGCGAGGGAGCTGCATTGCAGAGAAGTGTAATGAGGCCACACCCTTGTTACACCTCTCTGCAATGCAGGCCACTGGCGCCTTTGCAGAGGGGGGACTAATTCCCCTTGCATACTGGGGGTCCCTGGATCATATCTGCCCAAACACCGATATTCCGAACGATTGTAAATGACTTTTCTTGAGAAACATTTGGATTTGGATTATCATGTCCTATACTTTGGAATTTTTGAAAGACTGACTTTGAGGATGCTATAAATTACTCAAGTCTGCCCGAATTGTGTGGGTAAAATTGATACCTAGTCACTTTTAATAAGAATATACTTATGTCTCGTCTAACATTTGGAAGAAATATCTAGTTATATGACAACGGGATACCGACATAACTTGAAGGAAATAAGAACGCCCTGAAGAAGTTCTGTTGTACAGAACGAAACGTTTCGGCTGGCTGTGGTACATAAACTTAAGGAAAATAAAAGCATTTGAATATACACCAAGATTCAGCGCTTCAATAAGTACTCTAAGTGATATGATTTGATTGGACTCATTGTGAAAGTGGTGCTGTGCCAAACTTTGGAATATTCTCCACTACTCTCTACTACTTACTCTCTCCCACTCTCTACTACTCACTCTCTACTGCTCTCTACTACTCACTCTACTACTTACTCTCTACTACTCTCTACTACTCAGTCTCTACTACTCACTCTCTACTACTCTCTACTACTCACTCTACTATTCACTCTACTACTCTCTACTACTCACTCTGCTACTCTCTCTACTGCTCTCTACTACTCTCTACTACTCACTCTCTACTCTCTATTACTCACTCTGTACTCTCTACCTCTCTACCTCTCTACCTCTACACCTCTACCTCTCTACCTCTCTCTACACGCACACATATAGACATATATGCATATATATATGTGCATATGCATTTATATATATGTATGTGTATATATAAAAAAAACAACTAAACATTTTTTTTTCTAATCAGCTACTTTTAAAACTGTCATTCTTTTTCCCCATGGTACACTCCCCGGTACGCTTACCGGTGCGCGTACCGGGCGCTCACCCCGCGAAAATCAAAAAAATTTTTTATTTTTTTTTTGCCCCGTGGGGCCCTTTTATGGCCCCCACATCAAACCTAGGGGGTCAAGGGGGGTCTACTCTGCCCCCTTATGGTCATTTCCCCCTTTGTTTTGGCCACCTCTTGTGTCTCGATCCTACCGAGACACAAGATGGCGGCCGCTCGGGACTGTTTAGAATGTTTACAGACACCCCAGAGCCAATCAGCTTTCTGCGCGCAAGTCGCGTGACGCGCCCGGTGCGCGTACCGGTGCGCTTACCGGAGCGCTGCTATAGATATATATATTTTTTTGAACCTTAATTACTCAAAATCCACTGGAGCACATATCTTGAGACATAGCAAAGGCACATCGGGCTACCAGTCCCTACAATTTTGCCAAGTTTGGTGGAAATCCATTCAGCCGTTCGGGCTAAAAGTGAAATCGACCGCCCTATGGAAATTAACATGGGGAAAACGCGTTTTGGGACCCCCCTTTTATCTCGGCCCCCGCTTGACGAATCCCCCCCAAACTTTCAGGGAAGGACCGGAACGCCGCGAGGCCATTTTGAGGAAATTTTCAGGCAGATTCGTCAACCGGCGCCAAAGTTATTCCAAATAGAATTTTCAGATTTAACATTGAAAAAAATCCTAACTATAACTACCTACTGGCGACCGCCAGTAGGTAATATATATATATATATATATATCACAAACATCTGTTTCTTTTACTGCA
>NW_028242995.1:0-26544 GCF_964263255.1 Lissotriton vulgaris
TAGTTTAACTACATGTGACAGAAAGTGCAAACTGTTAAATTGATCACGCAATCTGGTTTGCGATGTTGTTGGGTACTCGGGAAAGTCGAGGTAGGCTGTTCTAGATATGGACATTTAAGGCTTCATCAGCATTAAGCCCTGCGGGGATCTTAGAATTCAGCAGAATAATGTATCTGGATTCTAGGCGGCGCAATGCAAGCTTGCGGTTACCGCCCCTTACATTTTTTGGGACATTGTCTATGACAAAGTAAGTTAGACCTTTAGCATATATATTATATATATATATATATATATATATATATATATATATATATATATATATATATATATATATATATATATATATATATATATATATTTACCTACTGGCGGTCGCCAGTAGGTAGTTATAGTTAGGATTTTTTTCAATGTTAAATCTCAAAATTCTATTTGGAATAACTTTGGCGCCGGTTGACGAATCTGCCTGTAAATTTCCTCAAAATGGCCTCGCGGCGCCCCGGTCCTTCCCTAAAAGTTTGAGGGGGATTTGTCAAGCGGGGGCTGAGATAAAAGGGGGGTCCCAAAACGTGTTTTCCCCATGTTAATTTCCATAGGGCGGTCAACCTCACTTTTAGCCCGAACGGCTGAATGGATTTACATCAAACTTGGCAAAATTGTAGGGACTGGTAGCCCGATGTGCCTTTGCTATGTCTCAAGATATGTGCTCCAGTGGATTTTGAGTAATTTAGGTTCAAAAAAATATATATATCTGTGACAGCGCCCCAGTACGCGCACCGGGGTGCGTACCGGGCGCGCCACGCGACTTGCGCACGGAAAGCTGATTGGCTGTCGGGTGTCTGTAAACATTCTAAACAGTCCGGAGCGGCCGCCATCTTGTGTCTCGGTAGGATCGAGACACAAGAGGTGGCCAAAAGAAAGGGGGAATTAACCATAAGGGGGCAGAGTAGACCCTCCCTGACCCCCTAGGTTTGATGTGGGGGCTTTAAAAGGGTCCCGCTGGGCAAAAAAAATATTTTTTTTTTGATTTTCGCGGGGGGCGCCTTATACGCGCACCGGGGAGCGCACCAGGGAGCGCACCGGGGAGCGCACCGGGAGAAGAGAGAATGGCAGAGTTTAAAAATGTAAGTCATTTTATATAAATGGGAGGTAGTTCTGAAAAGAACTTTTTTTTAATTGTTTTTGTTGTTTTATATATATATTTTTTTGTGAACATTTTTTACTTTTTTTGGTTTTTCAAATCAATTTTATATTTTTTTTGTTTTTTTAGTACTTCGAAAAAAACAGAAGGATTTGAAAATGGCTCAACAGGAGCAAAAAAAAAACAATAAAGAATCATTGCTTTCGTTTGTGAGAGCACTTGTGGTTTTCTTCTGCTCTGTTAATTAAGGTGATACTTTTTTCACCATAAGTAATAGTAGCCCCACAATAAATACAAACTATTTTGAAGTTTGAGAATTTGCATTGGATGTTGGGCACCATTTGACGCCCTTCAGGTGCTGCAAAAGATGATTCCGCACTTGAGGTGCTAGGCTGAGGGGTCTGTGGGTTTTCAGCCATAGCTCTCACCTGTGCTTGGGCCAAATTATTTGGGTGCTACCTCTCCATGTCGTGAATCATGGTGTGGTTGCCAAAACTATAGTTTTTTAGCAGGATTGCCACGTGAAAGGATGTTCTTGCAAATTAGACATGTTACTTTAGGGGCATTAACTTTCTTCAGTCCTGCAGGAAACTTAAAGAATTGCCAAATGTAGTGCTCCTTTACACGAGATGGGTGGGGTTCCTCTGGTAGGAACTGTCTCTCCTGCTCCTCCTGCTCCTCTTCCTCCTCTTTGTCCTGCTCACCACCAAAAAGCAGAGGTGGTGGTGGTCCTTTTGGTGGTGGTGGTGGTGGTGGTGGTGTTGGAGCACCAGCAGCAGCAAGTAGAGCAGCCATTATTGGTCTGTCACAAAGAAATAGCTCTTGCTCTCTCAAAGAAGAAAGTAAGAATGAGGAAAAAAGGTGGGGGCTTTCCTCATTTGGAAAAAAAAATATTAGGAACCAATGAAAAGTGTTATTTTCAAGTCACATGATCCGATGCGCTTACGTTACGTGCTCCGGGGCGCTTACGTTACGCGCTCCGGGCCGCGCCGCGGAGCGCTTCCGGGTGCGTTTACGCAGCGCGTCATAAGACACATCGTGCGGCTACGCGATACGTCATGCTTACGCGACGCGTCACGATGTTGTTTTCGATCGCGACATTGGCGCTAACGGGGCGCTTCAAAATACTACGCTTTCTGGGGCGCTCACCGGGGCGCGCACCGGGAGCGCTCCAGGGCAAAAAAAAAAATACAAAAAAAAAAAATGAAAAATTGTAAGGACTGGTAGCCCGATGTGCGTTTGCTATGTCTCACGATATATGCTCCAGTTGTTTTTAAGGAAATTAACTTTTAAAAATATATATTGGGCTACATTGGGCTATATATATGTTAGAGCCCAAATGTAGCCCAAATGTAGCCCAATGTAGCCCAATGTAGCCCATTGTAGCCCAAAGATGGCCACCAGAGACAAAAAAATACAAATGTAGCCCAAATATCAGCCAGATGTAGCGCAACTATAGCCCAATGATAGTATGTACCAGAGTGTTCTAAAGATCAACTAGAGCGCTGCCTGAAAATTTCCTCAAATTTGCCTCGCGGAGCTCCGGTCCTTCCTTGAAAGTTTGGGGGGGATTCGTGAAGCGGGGGCCAAGATAAAAGGGGGGTCCCAAAACATGTTTTCCCCATGTTAATTTCCCTAGGGCGGTCGAACTCACTTTTAGCCCGAACGGCTGAATGGATTTCCACCAAACTTGGCAAAATTGTAGGGACTGGTAGCCCGATGTGCCTTTGCTATGTCTCAAGATATGTGCTCCAGTGGTTTTTGAGTAATTTAGGTTCCAAAAAATATATATATCTATGACAGCGCCCCGGTACGCACACCGGGGCGCGTACCGGGCACGTTACCCGACCTGCGTGCGGAAAGCTGATTGGCTCTCGGGTGTCTGTAAACATTCCAAACAGTCCGGAGCGGCCGCCATCTTGTGTCTCGGTAGGATCGAGACACAAGAGGTGGCTAAAACAAAGGGGGAATTGACCATAATTGGGCAGAGTAGACCCCCCCTTGCCCCCTAGGTTTGATGTGAGGGCCATAAAAGGGCCCCGTGGGAAAAAAAAATGTTTTTTGATTTTCGTGGGGGGGAGCGCCCGGTACGCGCACCGGGGAGCGTACCATGGGGAAAAAGAATGACAGTTTAAAAAAAAAGTAGCTGTTTTAAAGAAAATGTATTTTTGTTGTTTTTTTTATATATATATACATACACATACATATATATAAATGCATATGCATATATATATGCATATATGTGTATATGTGTGCGTGTATAGAGAGGTAGAGGTGTAGAGGTAGAGAGGTAGAGGTAGAGAGGTAGCGGTAGAGAGGTAGAGACTAGTAGAGAGAGAAGTAGAGAGAGGTAGAGAGGTAGAGAGTAGATAGTGAGTAATAGAGAGTAGAGAGTGAGTAGTAGAGAGTAGTAGAGAGCAGTAGAGAGAGTAGCAGAGAGTGAGTAGTAGAGAGTAGTAGAGAGTGAGTAGTAGAGAGTGAGTAGTAGAGAGTAGTAGAGAGTAAGTAGTAAAGTGAGTAGTAGAGAGCAGTAGAGAGTGAGTAGTAGAGAGTAGTAAAGAGTGAGTAGTAGAGAGTAGTAGAGAGTGAGTAGTAGAGAGTGAGTAGTAGAGAGTAGTAGAGAGTGAGTAGCAGAGAGAATAGTAGAGAGTAGTAGAGAGTGAGTAGTAGAGTGAGTAGTAGAGACTAGTAGAGAGAGAGTAGTAGAGAGTGAGTAGTAGAGAGTAGTAGAGAGTGAGTAGTAGAGTGAGTAGTAGAGAGTGAGTAGTAGAGAGAGAGTGTGAGTAGTAGAAAGTAGAAGAGAGTGAGAAGTAGAGAGTGAGTAGTAGAGAGTAGTAGTGAGTAGTAAAGAGTGAGTAGTAGAGAGAGAGTAGTAGAGAGTGAGTAGTAGAGAGTAGTAGATAGTGAGTAGTAGGGAGTAGTGAGTAGCGAGTGGTATGGAGTGAGTAGTAGAGAGAGAGTAGTAGAGAGTAGTAGAGTAGTAGAGAATGAGTAGTAGAGAGTGAGTATTTGAGAGTAGTGGAGTAGGAGAGAGTAAGTAGTAGAGAGTAGTGGAGAATATTCCAATGTTTGGCACAGCACCACTTGCACAATGAGTCCAATCAAATCATATCACTTAGAGTCCTTATTGAAGCGCAGAATCTTGGTGTATATTCAAATGCTTTTATTTTCCTTAAGTTTATGTACCACAGCCAGCTGAAACATTTCGTTCTGTACAACAGAACTTCTTCAGGGCGTTCTTATTTCCTTCAAGTTATGTCGGTATCCTGTTGTCATATAACTAGATATTTCTTCCAAATGTTAGACGAGACGTAAGTACATTCTTATTCTAAGTGACTAGGTATCAATTTTACCCACACAATTCGGGCAGACTTGAGTAATTTATAGCATCCTCAAAGTCAGTCTTTCAAAAATTCCAAAGTATAGGACATGATAATCCAAATCCAAATGTTTCTCAAGAAAAGTCATTTTCAATCGTTCGGAATATCAGTGTTTGGGCAGATATGACCCAGGGACCCCCAATATGCAAGGGGAATTAGTCCCCCCTCTGCAAACGCGCCAGTGGCCTGCATTGCAGAGAGGTGTACAAAGGGTGTGGCCTCATTACACCTCTCTGCAATGCAGCCCCCTGGCGCATACTGGAGGCTCCTAGTGGGCTAGTTGGCCCCCAGGGACCCCCAGTATGCAAGGGGAATTAGTTCCCGTTCTGCAAACGCGGCAGGGGGCTGCGTTGCAGAGAGGTGTAACAAGGGGCATAACCTCATTACACCTCTGCAATGCAGCCCCCTGGTGCATACTGGAGGTTCCAGGTGGGCTAGTTGGCCCCCAGGGGCCCCCAGTATGCAAGGGGAATTAGTTCCCCCTCTTCAAACATGCACGGGGCTGCGTTGCAGAGAGGTGTAAAAAGGGTTGTGGCTTCATTACACCTCTCTACAATGCAATCCCCTGGCGCATACTGGAGATTCCTGGTGGGCTTTCAGGTCTTATATAGTTAGGAATTAGCATTAAAAAAACCTTTGAAATTCACTGAAAAAACCATAGGTTTCACACCAGTTATAGTTAGCTGGAAATTTTACTGACATAAAACCATTGAAATTCCACGTTATAGTTAGTTGGACTCACTATAACTTGCGCGTGTAATGCACTGCTGATGACGTCTCATGACATGGTCAGTGACGAAAAAGTCTCACGACGCGTTTCACCACTTAAGGCTTGATGACTTTTTCGTCTACTTGAATAAAAATGCCATTACAGAAGCTCTGGGTGTCCCGCATTTCTTCTTAAATACGGAGAACTTTGGATATAATTTACGTGCCTGCCGGTGGCCTAGTGGGACCGCCCATTGACAGCCTGACTTGTTTACCGGCGCTTGTGGGAAGAATATATATATATATATATATATATATATATATATATTCACTGAAAAAACCATAGGTTTCACACCAGTTATAGTTAGCTGGAAATTTTACTGACATAAAACCATTGAAATTCCACGTTATAGTTAGTTGGACTCACTATAACTTGCGCGTGTAATGCACTGCTGATGACGTCACATATTACATCACTCATGACATGGTCAGTGACATCACTCATGACATCACTGATGACACCATCCAGTGAATGTGTGCCTTTCTGAAAAATAAATATGTTTTATATATGTATATGTAAAGGTCGATGGAAGAATAAATGTTTAAATAAGTGTCTTAATGGATGTTGTTAAAAAAAAAATTGATTGGTTAACTGGCTTATTAAGTGTATCTTAGTGAATCCATATATTAGCGAGTATTGTTTAAATATTTAAATGTTTGTATCAGTGTTTCACTTTGTGTATAAGTGGCTGCATGGGTTGGTGAGTAGCTACATGTGTGTGTATATGGGTTATTAGATTTTTTTTAGTATCAGTATGAGTGTCTGTATGGTTTGGTGGGGGTGTTACTTAGCACATAGATGCATCAATGACTGACTCACTGTTTGTATGTGTTTTGAAGACAGCATATGTGCAGGACTGTATGGGTGGATGAGTGTGTATATGTGTGTGTTAGTGAGTGAATGACTGTCTCACTAGTGTCTTTATCAGTAACTACATATGTTTTAATCTAGTATATGTGGGTATTGATGTATATAAGTGAGTATATGTGAGAGTGAGAGATTGAAAGAGTTCTTGTTTAAATAAGTATGTGTTTCTATAAGTGATTGTTTAAGAGAGTAAGTATGTGTAAGTTTCCTTAGAAGTAAGGTGGTAGTGTGTGTATAGCTGTATATGCAAATAAATGGATGATCAATAGTTTATTTGCATGTGTGATTATGTGTGTGAGTAACTTTTGGATGACTGTCGGTGTGTTACAGGATGTATAGGTGTATCACTACATATGATGAGTGAGTATATGTATGAGTGGCTATATAGAACTGTTGGTGAATTAGTGGATGTGTATATAAATGGTGGAATTACTGAATTGGTTGTTGTAAATGGTATGGGTATCTCCACTTTTTTGAAAATTTTAGTTTCTATTTTTGAATATGTGTTTCAAGGGTTACAGTGAAAGGAGGCCTGTCAGTCTGCCACAAGGATGGTGTCATCAGTGATGTCATGAGTGATGTCACTCACCATGTCATGAGTGATGTTTTATGTGACGTCATCAGCAGTGCATTACACGCGCAAGTTATAGTGAGTCCAACTAACTGTAACGTGGAATTTCAATGGTTGTATGTCAGTAAAATTTCCAGCTAACTATAACTGGTGTGAAACCTATGGTCTTTTCAGTGAATTTAATAGGTTTTTTAAATGCTAATTCCTAACTATAACTGGTGTTAAACCTATGGTTTTTTCAGTGAATTTCAAAGATTTTTTAAATGCTAATCCCTAACTAGAAATAGTGTGAAACCTATGGTTTTTTCAGTGAATATATATGTATATTAATATAATACCTTTTTTTAAAGTATATTCATTTTTTTTATGTTTCATCCTGGAGCGCTCCCGGTACGTGTACCGGGGCGCGCACCGGTGAGCGCTCCGAAACAAAATGTGGGAAACGAAATTACATAAAAACTACTGGACAGACTTTCACCAAATATAGCATAGACCCTACTATATACCACTCCCTACCATTATCCCACATTTGATAGTATTCCAGTCAGCCATTTGGGCTGTAGCCCTGTCTAAATATCCTGAGGTAAATTACATGACAAAAACACATATGAAAGTGTTGGAATTTACAACCAATTAAAATGTTACTTTCATTTCCTACTTCTTTTTCCTAACATTTGATTGGTTATGTACATGAATATAAATGAAAAATGAGAGGGAAACACGGCCATTTTGACTACAACTACCTGAGATACATCTTTAAAAGATTTACTCATTTATCTTCATCACCTTTGTGAGACTTGGCCCTTTTCCCCAGAAATTTTTCGCTTTTTATCCCCTGTTAATTTAGAATGCCCCTATTGAAACAACACTGTATAGGCTTTGGGTGGTGGAGAATGCCCTGTGTAGTTTAAAACTAGTGTTAAAGTACAGGTACTTCCTACCCCTAACATGGCCGCGACAGACCACTGCTGCAGCAGCGTGATTTAGTGGGCGCATTCTAGTAGTCAGGGGCTGGCTGGAACCTTCAGGCAATGTATCCATCTTAGCCTGCCAGCCTGTCCACAGGTAGAATGGTGGAACCTCCTGGAAGCCTCTGGAACCTTCTGGGAGAGGTGAAGTGACACCAACTGACACTACCAACTGTCAACTGGCACTATAAAAGGAAAGGGAGGGAACTTTCCTGAGGAGAGAAGCTGAGGGGAAGACCTGGGGAAGTACCTACGCAGGAGGATAGGCAGTGGGGGTCAGGGCAGGGTCTTATGATGCTGGAATGACAGGGCCTAGTGTGCTGCTTTACAAGTGTTGAGGTATCCTGTTCCCCCCCCACTGACCTAGCCCCGCGGCAGGGAACCCCCAGGGACCATTTGAGGGGATTGGCTGAGGAGATCCAACACCAGCCACCAACTTAACCCCCTTCAAGGAATAAGAAACCAAAGGAAACAAGAACCCAACTGCTATTTACAAGGGCGCCAGAAACAGCTGCGCCAAGAAGAAATCAAGGAACCAGTAACCAAGAAACTTACAAAGGCGCAAGGAACATAAAGCGCCAAGAAGAGACTGAATCTCCACAGGACATTTGAAGAGCCACCCAGGTATTGGCGCTGTGTTGCTCCCTGTGCCCCCTGACGCCACCTGGGGTCCCTGCGCTAACCTACCGCTACTGTTTGGCATGTCCTGTGAGCTGCCTCTATTTTAAAGCAACTGCTGATGAAGCGCCAACCTAGAAACTGCCTAAGCGCTACATTGCCCTCCAAGCGCTTGACTGGTGAAGAATTGCTGTGTCCTGTGGGAGCGCTGTGAATTGCCTGCAGGGCTGTGGAAGTTGCCCCCCCTGTAAAGCGCTGTGAAGTGCCCCAAGTGCTAGGACTGCCTGCTGAAGCGCTATACTGTCCATGGAAGCGCTGTATGCCAGGAGATGGCTGGGGATGAAGCACCGCTTGTCCCCACGAGGCTGCCCCCCCTGTGAAATGTGATGAGGAAGAGAGGCGCCGTGAAGCCCCCCTCAAGCGCTCACCTGCGGGGTCCTGTGAAGCGCTAGCCACTGACCTGCCTGAGAAGCGCTGTGATCCTTTGATCTACTGGGGCCCGGAGACTGTTGTACCTGTGAGAAGCGCTGGCAGCAGTATCCCCGAGGCGCTACAAGTGTTAAGCGCTCACCTGCTGTGCCTTAGAGGCTCGGAAGCGCTGTGTCCCCAAAGGCGCTGCCCGCTGTGCCCCTGTGTCGCGGGAGCATCTGCATCGTCTTCTGCCCCCATCGGCGGCCCCCAGTGCCTGGAGAGGGCCGCCGTGAAAATTACCTCAGACCGTGGTAGGCCCGACGAAGCCAGCCTGCCGGCCTCACGTGACGGGGGCGTCGGAAGTGACTCCGCCCCCGCCCCACTTTGATTGGCCGCCGGCGTCGTGCCCCCGCAGATCGCTACGCGATTGGCTGCAGGGGTCAAGCCCCCCACGCGCCTTCCTCCTGAGTGGTCCTGGGCCCAGGGAGGGGTTAGAGGCCTGGGACCCTGTCGTCCAAGAATACCGGGGCCTCCACAACGTAGGAGAGCCCCCACCTGCCGGCGCAACTTCCCCCGGGCCCTGACCGGCTTACATACACACCGGAGGGCTCACGAAGAAGTCGGAGCCCTCCCCTGGACGTCACCTGGGCCCCGAGCGGGCTGAAGACAGACAGGTAATCCCCAGAGGAGGAGGGCGGCCTGCCGGAGAGCACGCGAGGCCTCCTAGGTGCAGAAAGAAAGCCCCGCGACCGCCCCTCCCCTCGGGAAACTGCCATTGGGCCCCGTAGGCCCCCAGTTGTATGAAAGAAGTTCCCTGGACTGGGCAGGAGCCCGAAGTAAGCATTGGGTGACTGCTTGGGAACCGAGTTAACCCTCTGGTAGGGGGTTGTTCTGTTGGCCTGCCCCCGAGCAGGAAGCCTGATTCCTGTTGTTGTGACATACGAGCAGGGGGTCAGATGTCTCAATGAGCCACTTCTACGCCTGGGTTAGGGGATAAAATACTCACTGCCTGCCTGGGGTAAGGTTCCAGGCTTATTTAGGCCTACATGTATTTAACCTGCTGAAAGAAAGGTTGTCTAAATGCCTACTGGGTTACAATGAAAGGTCCATAGCTGGGTAATGTTGATGCATACTTAATGGAAGGTTTTCCTTGTACTAGTTAAATGCACTACATTTAATGATCTGGTTAGCCCGGATTTAGTAAAGGTTCATTACCAGCGAATGAGATTATTGAAATGTTATTCCTGACTAAGGAGAGGTTTCACTTATGCTTAGGAAGTGTATCTTCCCGCCTGATTGTAATGACCTGTTTACTCGTGGGCGATGGGATGTTGGTTCATGTCTACTGCTAGGGTTATTCTTCCCTAGAGAAATGTTGATGCATTGCCTACCAGCGTATAATGAAATGTCCTTCTCTGGTTTAGTGACATGCAAATTTCTGACGCAATGAAAAGTTATTATGAAGTAATGAAAGACTATGCCTTCATTGTATGTGTACATTAGTGAATTGCTCTCTTTTCTCTACCCCAAGGAAATGTGTTGTTGAACTGCTTATCTTTATTGCAGGAAATGTTTACCCTGGTATTGGACTGTTTTAGAGGTCCCAAGGTCCATAGTTTTTAGGCCTCAATTCCTAATAGGGGAACTCCCTGTTTAGGGGCTGTAATGGAAAGCCTACCGTTCCCTGACGAAGAGTGATAGCAACTGCTAGACCCAAACCCAGGGATTATCCATATTCCGCCTAGTGTCCTGTTCAGCCTAGGCCTTATGAAAGGTTTACCTGTTAGTAAATGGTTACTTCTGCTCAGAAAAGAAGTTACTAACATAATGAGATGCTCACCCTTACTGGAAGCCTACTGTTATTTATTGAAATGTTTCCTGTTATAACTCCTTAATATATTTGATGCAGGTGCTGACCAGGAGCAAGGCATAGGTCAGGCCTGAGGTTATTTAATATTTAATATTTATTATTTATTCATCCAGTATTTATTGCCAAGTGTTCTCACTCATGTATTTTAGTGGAAAGCTAATAAGCTAATTTTATGATGAATTCCTAATACCCTGACCCAGCTCTATCTTAATAAAGTTAACTTGAGTTTTTACACAAACTCACTGGAGTGGTGTCACTAATTGCGTGCCCAGGTTTCTGACTCAGTGGTTGCGTGTGCTGCATGGTTGCTTAACACATATGCTTTCTGATGCCTACCCGCTCGTGCCATGCTACCCTAGGGGACTGGTGACCCCAGTTCCAACATATTGGTGTCGAGCGGTGGGATCCAGGACTTGTGACCATGCAGCACCCTCCATTGGGACAGGGTGCACAGCAATTGGGCTGCACAATTATTGTGTGTAAGCCAAAGTAATTGACCCCTCCATTGTCTAGCCTGTAGAGTGTATCAAGATCTGTTAGACCTAATCCTGTCACCCACGTCCTGGTATCTTTTCCCAGATTTATCTGAGTCCCCACCTGGCATAATTGAGTTTTGTCAGGGGATGGGGGTGCCTGTTGGGCGGAGAACCAGAAAGAAGGAACTCCGTACCACTTTGGGGGCACGGGTAGGAGCCCACCCAGAGGGGAGAGGGGATGGGGAACAGGAGGGGCAGGTCACACCCAGGGAGGCGGGCACACCAGAAGACCCAGGCCTACTCAAAATTGTTGTGTCTGACAAGGTGCTACCGGGAGGATGTTCTGGGGCAGGGAGTAGAGTAACTGGGGGTGTGCGTCGTCTAAGATGATAGAGCATGAGAGGGAGAGTGAGAGCCTTGCAATGGATGAGAGGAAGCTGGTGCACAGGCTTCAGCTAGAAGGGTTAGAGCTGAAGGCCTTGGAATTATGTGTACCAGGTGCTTCCAATGGTGGCAGCGTACCCGAGGTTCGGAGTTTAGACCAGTCACAGAGTGTAGGACCTGGACTGGGGTTTCAGGATCAGGAATTGCCTGACCTGGAGGGTGGGGTACCGGTAACTAAGGACCCTACCGGTGTGACTCCCAGGGGTACCTCTCCGGGTAGGAGGGTGTGCGGAACTCTGGGAGGGGGTGCAGAGGGAGGAAGGACTCTCCTCTGGCACCGGTCCAGCCACGGGGTTAAGATCCTGGGTTGGGTGGCCAGGTTCAGGGGTTGCCTGACCTGGCAGGAGGAATCTCTGTATTCAGAGTTCCTCCGGTTGTGACTTCTAGGGGTACCTATCCGGGGAGGAGGGTGCGGAACCCTGGAAGGGGGGTGCAGAGGGAGGGAGGACTCTCCTCTGGCACCGGTCCAGCCATGGGGTTAAGATCCTGGGTTGGGTGGCCAGGTTCAGGGGTTGCCTGACCTGGCGGGAGGAATCTCTGTATTCAGAGTTCCTCCGGTTGTGACTTCTAGGGGTACCTATCCGGGGAGGAGGGTGCGGAACCCTGGAAGGGGGGTGCAGAGGGAGGGAGGACTCTCCTCTGGCACCGGTCCAGCCACGGGGTTAAGATCCTGGGTTGGGTGGCCAGGTTCAGGGGTTGCCTGACCTGGCGGGAGGAATCTCTGTATTCAGAGTTCCTCCGGTTGTGACTCTCAGGGGTGTCCCGAGGTGCCCCAGCTGTGGTCACTGGGCCTGGAGTGTTCTTTAAGAGAACCCCAGGTTGGGAGACTAGGCTGTCCCGATGTGTCATCCAGGAGGGAGGGTGCGGAACCCTGGGAGGGGGTGCAGGGAGAGGTAGGTCTCGCCCCTGTCACCAATTCAACTTAAGGGTTTAGACCCTAGGTTGAGGAGGAGAGTGGAAAAAGGTACCACGGGCCTGGGGCGACTGCCCCCCACTCTGAGAGAGAGTAAAGGCCAGAGACATCTGGATTGGAGGTCTGTCCTGGCCGCATCCCACTAGGAACACCAGTGGGGTGGTTGGATTAGCGAGGATGTCATGGTGGTATTGGGCCTGCGTCCACCTTTTTCCGCCCCAAGCAGGGAAGCCCGTCAAGGGAATGATCAGTCTACCCTGGCTTTTGGCTGGGGGGGAGATGTGTGAGACTTGGCCCTTTTCCCCAGAAATTTTTCGCTTTTTATCCCCTGTTAATTTAGAATGCCCCTATTGAAACAACACTGTATAGGCTTTGGGTGGTGGAGAATGCCCTGTGTAGTTTAAAACTAGTGTTAAAGTACAGGTACTTCCTACCCCTAACATGGCCGCCACAGACCACTGCTGCAGCAGCGTGAATTAGTGGGCGCATTCTAGTAGTCAGGGGCTGGCTGGAACCCTCAGGCAATGTATCCATCTTAGCCTGCCAGCCTGTCCACAGGTAGAATGGTGGAACCTCCTGGAAGCCTCTGGAACCTTCTGTGAGAGGTGAAGTGACACCAACTGACACCAACTGACACTACCAACTGTCAACTGGCACTATAAAAGGAAGGGGAGGGAACTTTTCTGAGGAGAGAAGCTGAGGGGAAGACCTGGGGAAGTACCTACGCAGGAGGATAGGCAGTGGGGGTCAGGGCAGGGTCTTATGATGCTGGAATGACAGGGCCTAGTGTGCTGCTTTACAAGTGTTGAGGTATCCTGTTCCCCCCCACTGACCTAGCCCCGCGGCAGGGAACCCCCAGGGACCACTTGAGGGGATTGGCTGAGGAGATCCAACACCAGCCACCAACTTAACCCCCTTCAAGGAATAAGAAACCAAAGGAAACAAGAACCCAACTGCTATTTACAAGGGCGCCAGAAACAGCTGCGCCAAGAAGAAATCAAGGAACCAGTAACCAAGAAACTTACAAAGGCGCAAGGAACATAAAGCGCCAAGAAGAGACTGAATCTCCACAGGACATTTGAAGAGCCACCCAGGTATTGGCGCTGTGTTGCTCCCTGTGCCCCCTGACGCCACCTGGGGTCCCTGCGCTAACCTACCGCTGCTGTTTGGCATGTCCTGTGGGCTGCCTCTATTTTAAAGCAACTGCTGATGAAGCGCCAACCTAGAAACTGCCTAAGCGCTACATTGCCCTCCAAGCGCTTGACTGGTGAAGAATTGCTGTGTCCTGTGGGAGCGCTGTGAATTGCCTGCAGGGCTGTGGAAGTTGCCCCCCCTGTAAAGCGCTGTGAAGTGCCCCAAGTGCTAGGACTGCCTGCTGAAGCGCTATACTGTCCATGGAAGCGCTGTATGCCAGGAGATGGCTGGGGCTGAAGCACCGCTTGTCCCCACGAGGCTGCCCCCCCTGTGAAATGTGATGAGGGAGAGAGGCGCCATGAAGCCCCCCTCAAGCGCTCACCTGCGGGGTCCTATGAAGCGCTAGCCACTGACCTGCCTGAGAAGCGCTGTGATCCTTTGATCTACTGGGGCCCGGAGACTGTTGTACCTGTGAGAAGCGCTGGCAGCAGTATCCCCGAGGCGCTACAAGTGTTAAGCGCTCACCTGCTGTGCCTTAGAGGCTCGGAAGCGCTGTGTCCCCAAAGGCGCTGCCCGCTGTGCCCCTGTGTCGCGGGAGCATCTGCATCGTCTTCTGCCCCCATCGGCGGCCCTCAGTGCCTGGAGAGGGCCGCCGTGAAAATTACCTCAGACCGTGGTAGGCCCGACGAAGCCAGCCTGCCGGCCTCACGTGACGGGGGCGTCGGAAGTGACTCCGCCCCCGCCCCACTTTGATTGGCCACCGGCATCGTGCCCCCGCAGATCGCTACGCGATTGGCTGCAGGGGTCAAGCCCCCCACGCGCCTTCCTCCTGAGTGGTCCTGGGCCCAGGGAGGGGTTAGAGGCCCGGGACCCTGTCGTCCAAGAATACCGGGGCCTCCACAACGTAGGAGAGCCCCCACCTGCCGGCGCAACTTCCCCCAGGCCCTGACCGGCTTACATACACACCGGAGGGCTCACGAAGAAGTCGGAGCCCTCCCCTGGACGTCACCCGGGCCCCGAGCGGGCTGAAGACAGACAGGTAATCCCCAGAGGAGGAGGGCGGCCAGCCGGAGAGCACGCGGGGCCTCCTAGGTGCAGAAAGAAAGCCCCGCGACCGCCCCTCCCCTCGGGAAACTGCCATTGGGCCCCGTAGGCCCCCAGTTGTATGAAAGAAGTTCCCTGGACTGGGCAGGAGCCCGAAGTAAGCATTGGGTGACTGCTTGGGAACCGAGTTAACCCTCTGGTAGGGGGTTGTTCTGTTGGCCTGCCCCCGAGCAGGAAGCCTGATTCCTGTTGTTGTGACATACGAGCAGAGGGTCAGATGTCTCAATGAGCCACTTCTACGCCTGGGTTAGGGGATAAAATACTCACTGCCTGCCTGGGGTAAGGTTCCAGGCTTATTTAGGCCTACATGTATTTAACCTGCTGAAAGAAAGGTTGTCTAAATGCCTACTGGGTTACAATGAAAGGTCCATAGCTGGGTAATGTTGATGCATACTTAATGGAAGGTTTTCCTTGTACTAGTTAAATGCACTACATTTAATGATCTGGTTAGCCCGGATTTAGTAAAGGTTCATTACCAGCGAATGAGATTATTGTAATGTTATTCCTGACTAAGGAGAGGTTTCACTTATGCTTAGGAAGTGTATCTTCACGCCTGATTGTAATGACCTGTTTACTCGTGGGCGATGGGATGTTGGTTCATGTCTACTGCTAGGGTTATTCTTCCCTAGAGAAATGTTGATGCATTGCCTACCAGCGTATAATGAAATGTCCTACTCTGGTTTAGTGACATGCAAATTTCTGACGCAATGAAAAGTTATTATGAAGTAATGAAAGACTATGCCTTCATTGTATGTGTACATTAGTGAATTGCTCTCTTTTCTCTACCCCAAGGAAATGTGTTGTTGAACTGCTTATCTTTATTGCAGGAAATGTTTACCCTGGTATTGGACTGTTTTAGAGGTCCCAAGGTCCATAGTTTTTAGGCCTCAATTCCTAATAGGGGAACTCCCTGTTTAGGGGCTGTAATGGAAAGCCTACCGTTCCCTGACGAAGAGTGATAGCAACTGCTAGACCCAAACCCAGGGATTATCCATATTCCGCCTAGTGTCCTGTTCAGCCTAGGCCTTATGAAAGGTTTACCTGTTAGTAAATGGTTACTTCTGCTCAGAAAAGAAGTTACTAACATAATGAGATGCTCACCCTTACTGGAAGCCTACTGTTATTTATTGAAATGTTTCCTGTTATAACTCCTTAATATATTTGATGCAGGTGCTGACCAGGAGCAAGGCATAGGTCAGGCCTGAGGTTATTTAATATTTAATATTTATTATTTATTCATCCAGTATTTATTGCCAAGTGTTCTCACTCATGTATTTTAGTGGAAAGCTAATAAGCTAATTTTATGATGAATTCCTAATACCCTGACCCAGCTCTATCTTAATAAAGTTAACTTGAGTTTTTACACAAACTCACTGGAGTGGTGTCACTAATTGCGTGCCCAGGTTTCTGACTCAGTGGTTGCGTGTGCTGCATGGTTGCTTAACACATATGCTTTCTGATGCCTACCCGCTCGTGCCATGCTACCCTAGGGGACTGGTGACCCCAGTTCCAACAACCTTTCTATAAGGTAAGTTATACATTTGTGAAGGGACACTTTAAGTTCATTTGTAAAAACGTTTAATGACAGTTATTTACTGTCCCTCTGTTATAATTACAGATTGAGATAGGCTTCTCTGTTATAGTTATAGCTTGAATTAGGCTTCTCTGGTATAATTATGAATTATATTAGGCTTCTACACATACACTTTTTTATATTTCTACTTCCTACCTCATACCATACACTGCCCAAAGATAACTTCACTGTTACAAACTCACAAGTACCTGTCTGAACTTAGACCCAACAGTGCCCTATCTCTACTGATATATTTATTTTTTATGCAATTTACAGCAAGAAAGTGGAAGGAGAACAAAATAAAATTAATATTTCATTTGAAATTGATTTGGAAAACAATCCTAAGGAAGACATTGATGAATCAGACTGTATGGATCAGTCTCTGGACCAAGACTTACTTAATTGTGTAGAAGAAATTGAATCATGGAATCCAAATGAGGACATACCTGACAAATTAATGTTGGAAATACTTTTAGATTTTGAAAAATCACAGCAATACATTTTTATTTAAAAATTAAAAATTGTTTGAGACATTATTCTTTTTTATATGTAAATTATGAAATAGTACCAAAATAGATATAATATAAAGTGAGACTTAAAATATACTGTGCAACTTTTTTATGTTACATAGTAATTTTGCTCATAGTTACTTCCTTTCTCCCCCTATATTATCTCCAATGTGTATTTAACATCTCTTTATCATCTCCTGCCTCCATGTTGTTTCTGCTTTCCTGACAGACTATGGTATGAATTCCATATACCACAATAACTTCTGTAACAACATGCAAGATATCTACAAAGGAGACGGTGTATATTAAAATTTAGACTCTGCATTGGTACCTACATGTTGGTACTTAAATAAAAAAAAAGAACAATTAATAAACATACAATTTTTGAAAAGTCTGTCATTCTTTTTTCCCCATGGTACGCTCCCTGGTGCGCTCCCCGGTGCGCGTACCGGGCGCTCCCCCTGCAAAAATCGAAAAAAAAATATTATTTTTTTTGCCCGTGGGGCCCTTTTATAGCCCCCACATCAAACCTAGGAGGTCAGGGGGGGTCTACTCTGCCCCCTTATGGTCAATTCCCCCTTTGTTTTTGCCACCTCTTGTGTCTTGATCCTACCGAGACACAAGATGGCGGCCGCTCCGGACTGTTTAGAATGTTTACAGACACCCGAGAGCCAATCAGCTTTCCGCGTGCAAGTCGCGTAGCGAGCTCGGTGCGCTCCCCGGTGAGCGTACCGGGACGCGGCCATAGATATATATATTTTTTTGAACCTAAATTACTCAAAATCCACTGGAGCACATATCTTGAGACATAGCAAAGGCACATTGGGCTACCAGTCCCTACAATTTTGCCAAGTTTGGTGGAAATCCATTCAGCCGTTCGGGCTAAAAGTGAGTTCGACAGCCCCATGGAAATTAACATGGGGAAAACACGTTTTGGGACCCCCTTTTATCTCGGTTGACGAATCCCACCCAATCTTTCAAGGAAGGACTGGAGCTCCACGAGGCAAATTTGAGGAAATTTTGAGGCAGGTTGGTCAACCGGCGCCAAAGTTATTCCAAATAGAATTTTGAGATTTTGCATTGAAAAAAATCCGAACTATAACTACCTACTGGCGACCGCCAGTAGGTAATATATATATATATATATATATATATATATGCCAGTAGGTATATATAGTTAGGATTTTTTCTGTATGGGACTTTTGAAAATTCTATGTCTAATAACTTTGACGTTTGTTGACGGAATCAACTGAAATTTTCAGAAAAATGGCACATTTTGTTTCTGAGCAGCCCCTGAAAATTTGGGGGGTTTTCGTCAAGGGGGGGCCGAGAAAAAAGGGGGGTCCCAAAACGCGTTTTTCCCATTCATTTTTCCATAGAGCGTTTGGCCTCACTTTTAGCTCGAACGGCTGAATGGATTTGCACGAAACTTGGCAAAATTGTAGGGACTGTTAGCCCGATGTGCCTTTGCTAGGTCTCAATATATGTGCTCCAGTGGATTTTGAGAAATTAACGTTTTAAAAAACAGATATATCTGTGACAGCGTCCCGGGAATTTAATGAAAGGGGGCAAGGTAGACCCTTCTTGACCCCCTTGGAATGATGTTGGGGTTATTAAAGGGTCCCGTGGGGCAAATAAAAAAAAAATGATTTTTCGCGGTAGGAGCGCTTTCCGGTTCGCGAACCGGGTAGCGAACCGGGTCGCGAAACGGGAATTCGCCATTTTGTGTTTCGTTTTAATTAAATTACAAGATGGAGGAAAAACAATGTGAGAAATGGGTATAAGGGGGTACGGGAGACGTATCCTGACCCCCTATGTTTTCTGAGGGTGGCTGAGGATGCTCATATATGTTGATACATGTCTTCCAGCGGCTGCGCGTGAGCGTTTTTTTTTTTTTTTGCTGCGTGACGTCTGTTAACGTTCCATTTGAAGGAAATCAGGAAGTGTTGACCGCCATTTTGACACTGCGGGTAAATATATTGTTAAAAATAATTGTTATAAATTAATCCGTATTGATAAACATTGTCTGCGCCATCTTGCCTTTTTTCCAATGCCACACTTTTGTCATGCACAGCAGCCATTTTAGATGCCTTGACCAGACCCACTCTCTGCACGCCGCCGATCCTCAGCATGGCTCCCCACCCTCGCAAGCCTCTCCCCCACGCACTGGTCACCCCCGCTCTCTCTATCATGCATGGGCCATAAACCTCCCCCCATCTGCGCTGCTCTTCCCTGAGAATCACACCCTGTGCCCGCCCGACACCTCCCTTTCACCCTATTCACTACCGCACCCTCTGACACTCCTCTTCCTCTGTGTCTGATTGTCCAGGCCGGTCCCAGGCTATCACCTAGCCCTGTGGATGTAGTTTATGGCCCCAACTGTAAAGAATCACCCCTCTTCAAAGGAGTTACAGTAGATCAGGCCCCCACCCCATGAGATCCGTCACACCACACGCGTTCCTACTATCTGATAACGATCCTGTATTGTGATTGGGGAGGGGATTCTCACTGTGAGGGATTTGTGGGACCGAGCCTGAAGCGGAAGATTCCAGGGATGCCTTTTTGTACATCAAAGTCTTCACAATTATGTGTCACATTAAAAATATATAGCACTCCAACAAAGTAGTAGGATTATAACACTTTAATAACTTATAAATATATACAACGCTCCAACAAAGTAAACACGTTAAAAAAATTTTTTTTAAACAAAGCAACAATGGGCTGCATTGGTCTGTCTTTTAGTCGGCAAAATCCGTCTGCCTGTGAGGTGGCGTCAGTAGCGGTCCGTTGTGCGAATAGGTCGAAGGCAGCACAACGCGCCGAGATCCGCATGGCACCCAGGTGATGTCCAGTAAGTTGGCGCACTGGTCTTGGCATCCTACAATGCTGCGCCGAAAAATGGCGTGGGGTGCCCCGGGGGTCGGGGGGGCGCCCCTAGAGGCGGCGCGAACGGGCCTACCCCGCCTCCCCAGGTGGAGGCTCCTCTGCTGCAGTGGGGCGCCCCTTTAGCGTTTCAGTCGCCATTCAGCTGTTTACCGCCCGCTTTTGCTGCACTGTGCCTCATCCGCCATTCAGCTGAGTTGCGCCCGCTCTTGCGGCTACAGCGTCTCGCCCACCATCCAGTTGAATTGCGCCCGTTCTTGCGGCTACAGCGTCTCGCCCACCATCCAGTTGAATTGCGCCCACTCTTGCGGTGCAGCGATAGGCGGCTGCCACAGGACTCTTAAAATGGCGGCCGGCTCTTCGGATTTGGGCCTGGTCCACTAAAATGGCCCTGGGACACATTTGAACTCGGACATTTGCCTGCTAGGGCTTGGGCCCCATTCTCGAAAGCGTCCCCTCAGCCTTGAATATTCTACAAAAGTCATCGGGCCCCCGACTCCCGCAGGCTTCCGGTGGGGAGCGGCTGCCATGATTGCTTGCGGAATGGCCACGACGGAGCTACAAGATGGTGGTGCTCTCATGCTGACGACAGCTTCAGTCTGAAACATCCAGAAACACTGTAGACTATCAATTCGATGACTTCCGGTGGAGCCCCAACGTGACCCGGTAGGGAAGAACTTGCCCTCCCCTCTTTTGACTGATGTTTCTTGTTGCCTGTCCCCTCTGTTGTCATCTAACGGAACCTTTTTGGATTGCTGAGTGAGAAAAAAAAAGGTGGGGCTTTCATCAGTTGGGAAAAAAAATGTTTCAATCCAATGAAAAGTGTTATTTTTAGGTCATATGATCAAGCATTTCATCATTAGGAAACCAAAACTAAAATGAACCAATGAAAAGTTTTATAAACAAGTCACTTGACCTGTTATGCGGCTTTGGGCTATAAAAAGCCTACAAAATCCGTTGGCCTGTGAGGCGGCGTCAGTAGCGGACCGATGTGCGAATAGGCCGAAGGCAGCACAATGCGCCGAGATCCGGATGGCACCGAGGTGGTGTCCAGCAAGTTGCCGCACTGGTGTGGTCATCCTACAATGCTGCTCCGAAAGACGGCGTGGGGTGCCCGGGGGGGGGGGGGGAGGCGGTGCGAACTGGCCTCTCCCGCCTCCCCAGGTGGAGGCACCTCATCTGCAGTGCGGCGCCTCTTACCGTTTCACTCGCCGTCCAGCAGAGTTGCGCCCGCACTTGCTGCTACAGTAGGCCGAAGGTAGCACAACGCGCCGAGATCCGGATGGCACCGAGGTGGTGTCCAGCAAGTTTCACTGGTGTGGCCATCCTACAATGCTGCGCCGAAAGACGCCGTGGGGTGCCCGGGGGTGGGGGGGAGGCGGCGCAAACGGGCCTCTCCCACCTCCCCAGGTGGAGGCACCTCATCTGCAGTGGGGCGCCCCTTAGCGTTTCCCTCGCCGTCCAGCAGAGTTGCGCCCGCACTTGCTGCTACAGTACGCCGAAGGCAGCACAACGCGCCGAGATCCGGATGGCACCGAGGTGGTGTCCAGCAAGTTTCACTGGTGTGGCCATCCTACATTGCTGCGCTGAAAGACGGTGTGGGGTGCCCGGGGGGGGGGGGAGGCAGCGCAAACGGGCCTCTCCCTCCTCCCAGGTGGAGGCACCTCATCTGCAGTGGGGCGCCTCTTAGCGTTTCACTTGCCTTCCAGCTGAGTTCTGCCCGCTCTTGCGGCACAGTGCCTCACCCCCCATCCAGCTGAGTTCCGCCCGCTCTTGCGGTACAGTGCCTCACCCGCCATCCAGCTGAGTTGCGCCCGCTCTTGCGGCTACAGCGTCTCGCCCACCATCCAGCTGAATTGCGGCCACTCTTGCGGTGCAGCGATAGGCGGCTGCAACAGGACTCTCAAAATGGCGGCCGGCTCTTTGGATTTGGGCCTGGTCCACTAAAATGGCCCTGGGACACCTTGGAACTCGGACGCTTGCCTGCTAGGGCATGGGCCCCATTCACGAAAGCGTCCCCTCTTTTGACTGATTGTTCTTGTTGCCTATCTCTTCTGTTGTCATTTAACGGAACCTTTTTGGACTGCCGAAAGGGGTTCTGGTCCGACCGCTGGTTGGTGGAGACATTTTGACTATATCCTGGACCTGCCCGCCTCGCCCAAAATGACGCCGGTATAAATGGGACTCGTAACTCCTTGTTGTTTACTGGTTGCCCAACCTTGATATCACGAGATACGTATGCAGTTTTGAAGCACATGGCGGGCGGGGACGAGTACTGATTGAACATTTGGACATCCCTATTGATATTAAGTTCTGATGTGTTATTGATTACTGTACTATTGAAAGTTCGAATTAACGTCACCCATGGTACTTGCCCGCACATGTATATCTAGATAATTTTATTGTAACTAGCCCTGTTGTACTTTAATTATAAAATGTACGTCCACCGATTCCGCAACTGTTAGACACCTTAGTTCTTGCAACATAATGGCCCGCCCGTTACGTTCTTCTACAGTGTAAATGTTCCCTCATCATATACGATTCCAGTTTGCTCCGTGGCCGGCCCACGTGGTTATAGGCCCGTATTTGTATACTGACATTTTCACAATAAAGGTTTTTAAAACAAAACATGGTAGTAGTACCTAGATTGGTAAAGTATTGAATAATAGCCACTGTTTTCGAATCAGTAAAAGGCAAGTGAAATAAAGCAGTCCGATTACATGACGGTTAAAAGGTATAATACGCAGGAACGCAGTAAAGATAAATGGTCAAGGGCTGTTGTGTTTTCTACTCCTGCAACATAAAGTGATCGATAAGAATCCGATATTCATGCCTATCAGCGACTAAGACAGCAGGCCGAGCCTCTTTTGTTCAACGGCTCCCTCATGGGACGAAGAAACGCCCTTTTTCTCGAAATAGGAATATTTTACTTGCAGGACAGTTGTAAATTTCCCGGGAAAATACATTAGCCTGGAGCATTGTTAGTGATAAACTGTAAATGCATCTGGGTCCTTTGCTTTACAAGTCAGAGTGAGAAAAAAAAAGGTGGGGCTTTCATCATTTGGGAAAAAAAAATGTTCGAAAGCAATGAAAAGTGTTATTTTTAGGTCATATGACCAAGCCTTCCATCATTAGAATAACAAAAGTAAAATGAACCAATGAAAAGTTTTATTAACAAGTCACATGACCTGTTATGCTTACGTTACGCGCTGCGCGCCGCGCTCTGGATCGCTTCCGGGAAGCTGCGCCTCGCGCACCGGAGCACTTCCGGGTGCGCTAACGCGGCGCGTCATATGACGCATTACGCGACAACGCAGGTCCAGAATATAGTCAAAATGTCTCCACCAACCAGCGGTTGGAACACAACCCCTTTCAGTAGTCAAAAAAGTTCTGTTAAATGACAACAGAAGGGACAGGCAACAAGAACCATCAGTCAAAGAGGGGAGGGCAATTTCTTCTCTACCGGGTCACGTTGGGGCTCCACCGGAAGTGATCGAATTGGTAGTCTACAGTGTTTCTGGAATTTTCAGACTGACGCTGGCATCAGCATGAGAGCACCACCATCTCGTGGCTACGTCGTGGCCATTCCGCGAGCAATCATGGCAGTCGCTCCCCACCGGAAGTCTGCGGGAGTCGGGGGTCCCGGTGACTGTTGTAGAATCTTCAAGGCTGAGGGACTCTTTTGGGAATGGGGCCCATGCCCTAGCAGTCAAGCGTCCGAGTTCCACATTTGCCCAGAGCCATCTTTGCAGGCCAGGCCCAAGTCTGTGGAGCCGACCGCCATTTCGTGAGCTCCGTAGCAGCCGCCTGTCGCTGTACCGCAAGATTGGGTGCAATTCCGTTGGATGGCTGGTGAGACGTTGTAATAGCAAGAGCAGGCGCAATTCAGCTCGCCGAGCGAGGCACTGTGTCGCAAGAGCGGGCGCAAGTCAGCTGGTCGAGTGAAGCGCTGGGGTGTAGCTGAGAAACCTCCACCTGGGGAGGTGGGGGAGGCTCGTTCGCGCCGCCTCTCCCTTCTAGTGCACCCCACGCCGTCTCCTGGCGCAGGTATATGTGATGGTCAGACCAGGGCACCGCAGGATGTGTCTTCAGGTCAAACGGATTGTGGGACAAGGTGTGGAGCAGGCGCAATTATCTCGGGGGCTTCCGTCAAGCGGTTCAGGGAGGCACCACATCACATTGTTTTCCAATGCAGTCAGGTCCACAAACAGCCCCCACTTACTTTGAGAATAGTGAAGCTGCAGCAGGTGCAAATAAGCTTCAGACAGTGTTACAAGCGCTGCTCGGAACCCTCAACTATGGCACTCAACATCCAGGACTTATGCCATTTGTGCAAGGCAGTGACATCGAAGCATCTCAGGGACCAAGCAACATACTATATCCAGAGTCCTTACCACAACCTCTGCCTTCCTTCTTACCTAGTTATTGTTCTTTCAATCCCACTCCAGGCTTTTAGTCTGTGGATGGAAAACCATGAACCTACACTCACCTATGAAAATCTTACTATTGATGGTTGATTTTGAGCTCCAAATACAAAGGCTTGTTTGGATCGATGTTGCAGCAGGCTGCCATGTAAATAGATATTTAATAAAACGTTTTACCCTGTTACTTGTTGATTTTGAGTCCCAAATACAAAGGCTTGTTTGGATCGATGTTGCAGCAGTCTGCCATGTAAATAATTATTTAATAAAACGTTTTACCCTGTTACTTTGCTGGTGTGTTGTATATATTTATAATATTTGCATAGGGTTTGTCGTTATTTTGGGTGGGGTGGGCGGCGGAGCCGAGCTGTCTTGCAGCCATCATGGTGTCGAGCTCAGTTCCTCTCACTAGTTTCGTATTTCTCATGAGGGGTTGTTCATAATGTTTCTATTTTAGCGAGGTCAAAAAGAGATCCCATTAGTGGCCTATTGATTTTGCTTGATTCCTTTTGTTTTTTTAACGATTTTTCACTATCTGCAAAGACTAAACAGAGTATTGCGACTCTGTGCTTGTTTGTAAATAGAGAATGAACCAAAGAGAACCAATTCCAAAACAATAAATGCTAGGATAACAATCAATCAAATGGAGAGGGAAGCAGGCACGACGGATTACAACGGGGGCAAAGGCCAGTGTTACCTACCCTTCACTATCTGCAAAGAGAGAATACTCCTAAAAGAAAAGAGGAGGGGGGGGGGGCAGCGTTCAAAGCACATCAGCGTGCATAAATACGAAAATGTTTTTACCTACCACGTACTTGACATTTTACAGCTTTTGATATTTGCTATTAAAAAAACATTGAAATTCACTGAAAAAACCATAGGTTATAGACCATATATAGTTAGGAATTACCATTTACAAAACCTTGAAAATTCACTGAAAAAACCATGGGTTATAGACCATATATAGTTAGGAATTAGCATTTACAAAACCTTATTTTACTCACACAAAACCATTGAAATTTCATATATAGTTAGTTGCACTAACTATACATCGCGCACCCGCAATCCACTGCTGATGATGTCACATATTACATCATTCATGACATGTTCAGTGACATCACTGATGACATCACTGATGACATCTCAAATGACATCACTGATGACATCACTGATGACATTATCCAGTGACTGTATGTTTCTGTCGAGTTAAAATATGTCTTACATATTGAAGAATGAGTGGATGTATAAGTGTCTGGATGAAGGATTTAGTAGGTGCATGACTGACTGTATGAGTGAGTGATTAGATGTGTCTCACTGAGTGCATGGGTTAGTGACTAAACTGTCTTAATTTGTACATCATTATGTCTGTTGTTCTGTAAACTGCTGCATGTGTTGATCAGTAGCTATATGAGTAACTATATGGGTTATTGATTGGTTGCCCAAGTATTTGTATGGGAGACTGAGTGTGTGTGTATGGGTGGCTGGGAGGTGTGTGACTCTGTGCATAGATGTGTGAACAGTTGATTCACTAGATGTATGTGTTCAAAAGGGCATGTGGAATTAGCTGTATGGGCGGTTGACTGTGTGCATGAGTGTATTGGTGAGTGAATTGATATCTTAGTGCTACATGTCATAGTAAGTACATATGTAAAACACAGTACATGTGAGAGTTGACAAATATAAATAACTGTGCATAAGAGCCAGTGAATGTGTGAGTGGCTGTTTGGATCATTGTAAACTTGTATCAAGGATTGTATAAGAGAGTAAATATGTGTTAGTATATGTTTGAATAAGTAAGGTGTGTATAACTGTATAGTTGAGGAAATGGATGTGTGATTGATTTTTTGCATGACTGACTAGGTGTGTGAGTAACTCCATGGATGAGTGACAGTCTGTGAGTGTCTGTTTACACTGATTGTATCTAAGGTTATATTAGAGTCTGAAGAGGTTCATCGTATTATCACATGAATGATGTCATCAGTGATGTGATAAGTAATGTCAAATGAGATGTCATCAGTGATGTCATTTGAGATGTCATCAGTGATGTCATCAGTGATGTCATTTGAGATGTCATCAGTGATGTCATCAGTGATGTCACTGACCATGTCATGAATGATGTAATATGTGACATCATCAGCAGTGGATTGCGGGTGCGCGATATATAGTTAGTGCAACTAACTATATATGAAATTTCAATGGTTTTGTGTGAGTAAAATAAGGTTTTGTAAATGCTAATTCCTAACTATATATGGTCTATAACCCATGGTTTTTTCAGTGAATTTTCAAGGTTTTGTAAATGCTAATTCCTAACTATATATGGTCTATAACCTATTTTTTTTTCAGTGAATATATATATATATATATATATATATATATATATATATATATATATATATATATATATATATATATATATATATATATATATATATATATATATATATATATATATATATACACATACCTTCTAGATTTTTGTTCTTGCAATGCTGGCA
>NW_028242996.1:0-58262 GCF_964263255.1 Lissotriton vulgaris
GCAGGATCGATTTTGAATGAGGTGTGGTGCTGCACACTGGATGGTGGGAGTGAGATGCGTGTCTAATAGCCGGGATCTGACAGACGTGGCTCGATAATGTGGACGCCGTGTTGCAATGAAGGCTCCGAACCGTGAGTCGCGAGGTGCCGCGGCAGCGAAAGTGTCAGTTCCAGTTGATTAACCCAACATGTCCTTTCACGGCTGGGATTAAACCCACCAGGGTCAGCTCCAGCCAGCTCTGGCCCAGCGCGGTCTTGAACCCCTGACAGGACGCAGATCAGTGCACAGCAGCAATGCGCGTGGGAAGGCTCCTCTGGCGGGAAGCAATTAGCGGGAGCAGGCTGAGCTCCAGGAATGCGGGGGCCGCCCTCCTCCGGAGATCAAAGCAGAAACAGGTCTATTGCTACCTAATGAGCAACTGGAGGGCCAGCTTTCTTTTATCTTGCTTGCACGAAATATTGTAACACCTAAACGACCAAATGAGAACCTCCTGAACGAACCGAGGAAAAGGGAGGCGGGCCTTGCATGTGTGACTATAAAAAAAGCTACTGGTACTGGTGGGACTGATATGATAATACCCCTGGTGGTGACTGTAAACTACTACTGAAAATCTTTTGCACTGGGCTCCCCATAAAACTCACTGACAGGTCGCATTGGTTACAAAATCAGCCAGTCCAAAAGCGTCAGTGCATAAAAGTTGTACTGATATGATTCTGCTGACTCCTGGCAGATAGAAAGAGGCGATTCAAAGTGCTTTGCAGGGGCGCAGATTCAATAGGTGCAGCAGGCACAGTGGCAGTGGGGCCCAGAGGCCTTAGGGGCCCACTGAACCATGATTGATCTTGTATTTTATAATTCAAACAGCAGCTATGGGGGCACACTTCCTTCCTTGCACGATGGCCCATAACACACACTATTATGTTACTGGTTCTATGCCCTGGACACATGGCCTTTTGGAGCAAAAAGACAGATACCGACAGAAACTGGACATCACTACAAGCCTACCAAAAATCTATGATCCATGCACTCAACAGGTGGGCCTTCACATGTTTGAAACACGCAGGTGGGGTGCAAGGCTTTCAGGGCCCCAGGCATTGAAATATCCTGAGTTCAGGCTTATAGTAGAACTGAATTACAAGTACTTCTGCCACTTCCTGAACAATATATTCAAACTTGTTTAAAAATGAATGCCCATGGGACGCAGGATTTGCGACAGTAAAACATTGTAATGGGGTTTTACGGTAGCTGTGCAAGTGTTCTAATATTTCTATAAGTGCAGCCGTCTAAAGTGGTGGAAGAAAGTTGAGGTTTTTGGCATGGCACACTGGCCCATTGAATTGAATTGCACAGGACATATCTGAATTCTCAGTAAGAACAGAAGATTCATAGAATTAAAAATAGCCTTTAATTTACAAAGAAACCATCACGCAAATCCTAAAAAACTTAGTGGTTGTACTAAAACTTGAGGAAAGGAAACCAATATGTAAATGTCTAATGGCATGCCGCATGAACCTGTGTGAGATTTCAGATGCTATGTTGCGACCTAAGGGGTACAGACGGCTGCGTTATAAAATAAAATTCACTTACACCTTTCATATTTCATGCTTCTAAACGGAGAATGTTTTACCTGCCCCCACCACTTTAAGGGCCGCAACATGGTTTACTGTAATAATCAACAGAAAAACAACGCAGAGAGAAAATAATTAGGCCAGAAACTTTAAACTAAATAACATGAAAATGGGAGTGCCAGCCAGACACGCTTCCAATTTGGCAGTGATCACACCCCTGGGGCAGAGGTCCAAATCCTAGCCCCACACAATCAAAAGCATGCATACCTCACCCCCTTCCTGACTACACAGGCCTGTTTGAGAAAGGTTGAGTGGATACATTTCATAGCTCCAGTGAAGCATGCAGAGTGTTGGCCGGGATTTTACAGCGGTTGACTATCAACCAATAGCGAGGGCGGAGCTGCCGACCATATGGCTGCCATTAATGTGAGGTTAGACGGCCTGGTAAGTGTAAAGGACAAGCATTCGCATAGCCAATAGGTCTCGCCTTTGGAACATTATAAGTATTTCGTTATGCAGCAGGTCCCAAAGGCGAGACCTATTGGCTATGCCAATGCTTGTTTATTGTGATGAGCACAGACATCTTATTTATCAAGTAGGAAGGTGTTGAAGGTGTAATATTTGTACAAAAACAATTTTGAACTGTGTTGGTATTGAATTTTTCTGTTGATGTAACTATCGTAATTGTGTCTTCACCATAATAAGACGTTCTAAATCAAAACCAACCTTTCTCTTTAATAAATTGCACCTGCAGGGTGACTCGATTCTTTGGGAAATAATGTAATAGGTTCCAGTAGGTTCTTGGGTATTTCGTAATAGTCGCTGCAACTAGTTCAGCCCATAGCTCGGACCTTGCCATGTGCTTTGCAGACCACGCCGCTTTTCAGGTTGAGCCTGAGCAGCGCATGCGCTGCTCTGCAAGGCATGCTGTATTGAGGTAGGGTCTTGAAGGTCTGCCCACTCTCTGCCCACATTTTCAATTGGCTTGTGTCATTGTCCTCTATAAACTGTGGCAGTGTGATTGGTCAAAAGGCTTAGTAGTCCCTTCTTAGTACCTCCTTGTCTCATTTTGTAACACTGCATGGCGACACACCCTGTTATGTGTGTTTATGCTGGGTAGGCTTTAACTACAGCCTTCAAGCACTATTTTCTCAAATAGCTTTGTCCTGACGGCTGTTGGACATGCTCTCTCATAATGCTTTTTTAATTATTATTGCCCGCATTTGCAATGCAATAGGTCTCGCATTTGTGAGAGTTTAAACTATTGGCATTACAATGCCTTTTATGTATCTGTTTTAAAAACAACACATAACTAAAAGGCATTGTCATTTACAATGCTATTAGCTCAAATTCTCATAAATGCGAGACCTATTGCATTGCAAATGCTTGTTAATATAGCTGTGAGAACTCTGCTTGTCTCAAAGACATCTGCTTTTGGATGCGCTGCCTTCCTCTTCAAGGGGATACAGCAGAGCAAGAGCATAAGCTTTCATGGTACTTCGTTAATTGAATTAAATATGTGGCTCATCTTCCCCACCCTCCTTAAAAACAAAGGGGCACATGCATCAATGTATGCTTTTGTGATTCCTTAATTTTGATTATTAAGGAATCGCAATTAAGGAATTGCAAAAGCCTATGCATGTATTAATCTCTATAAAATGAGCGATTCCCAAACATTCCTTAATTGCGACTCACAAATTGCAAGTCGCAATTAAGGAATGCCTTCCCATAGGCCCATAGGAAAGAATGGGACATTGCATGCGCAATTTCCGAGTACCCAATAGGTACTCGCAAATTGCTCATGCAATTTCAAGGGTGTAAGGGTGTCAAAAGGACACCCTGTTGCACCCCTGAAATTGATCTGTGCACACATGTTGCACACACGCATGCCCCAAGGGCATTAGTGTGTGTAACCTACAACTTTGAAAAATGCACTTTAGAGCATTTTTCAAAGTTTTTGCAAATTACCATCAAGTTCAAATTGATGGTAATTTGCGACCCTTATTAGTAAAATCGATATGCTATTTGCGATTTCATCATGCATTGCATTTAAGGAATCTCAATTTGCGATTCCTTAAATGCAATCGCAATTTAAGCAATCGCAATAAATTGCGACTTCTTAAATTGCGAGATTCTTACAATTTGATGGATCGCAGAAGACATTTTTGCGGGCGCAAATGGCCTATTTTTGCGAATCGCACCGTTTGTGCTTGCAAAAAAGGTTGATGCATGTGCCTGAAATTGTCTTAAAAGAAGCAAATCAATGCATTAGTTCAATAGGCAAACGACTAGGCATGTGTTTCCACAAACCTGACCAACTAGAATAAGATTCAACTCCAACATCCAGCCCTGCCAAGTACTGTCAAGTAAAACACATCAGGGGTTAGACTAACGCAGTTTAGTACTGCAGTCCGCATCATTGCACTAAAATGCATTAGTCACACATAGTAGGTCCTCTGGGACCACCCAAGTATGAGGCCCTCAACAAGGCTGACTGATTTTCACAAAAGCAGCCAGAGAGCATCTTGACAAATTCATTCACATTGAGCCGGCTTGGAGGGGTGAGTACTTGTGTCTGTGTTGGTTTTTTTTGGTTTGCTTTTTTGCAGTAGTTAAGGGGCTCCATGTATTTGATCAATCAAGCCCGCTGTACGGTCTCTGGGGGAGATCATATGGTCTGTGACTCGTGGTCAGGTGAACACGATAAACAATAACCAGTTTATTACTCATACAGGGCACTGGCTGTAGCCCTCACTTGCACCAGGAGGCGCCTTATCCTATGTAGTTTTCCAGCAAGGCTGCATTAGATAAGATGGAACTATCCGACTGGGTCTGGTCACATATGTGCACCGAGGGTCCAAGGCAGCCCCAGGCTTGATCGTGAAGTTGAAAGTGACGAGCTCACCAGCCTGCTCTGAGCTCATCACTGCAAGCAGCAGCAGTGAGAGAGCACCTTTTGCCGACAACCTTCAGTGCTGAAGCGATTTACGCGAGAGGCCAGTCCCTGGCCTCCATCGACTATCAGCACTGCTGGGCAGCCCTGAATGTGCTAAGAAGAACTCATTCCTGACTCAGGTTGGTTGCTCTCTACTGAGTCTTAACAGCTGAAGAGAGAGCAGAAGCATGTGCTGGGCAATGAAGCTGCCTGAAGGAGTTTGAAGATCCCTGGCAATGAGAATGGTAAATTAGCACCCAGCGCCACCCAACATATGAAGGGTCATATTTCTCAATCTTTCACACCACGGAAAGCAGCGAGCCATCTTGCAGTGCTGCGTGAAAGGGAAAGGGTAGGAATGCGCTCTATTGACCAGTAAATGGCACATTCCTGTTCATTTTTGTGCTGGCAACTTTTGGCTGCTTAGCACCAACACGGCACCCTAGCGTCATACTGCAAAGGTGCCTGCATTGTAGGTAGGATTATTTTTGAGCAGGAAGGGTAAACTTCCTGCGCAAAAACAATCTTGAGAGGCTTTTTCCTCTTTCTATGTGTGCTGCACAGGGCCGGACTGGGAACCAGAACCGGCCCTGGCAAAGTGCTCGGCCGGCCCCCTCCCCCCCTCCTGGAGGAAGGGGAGGTGTGGCCGCGCTCTGTGCCAGGGCCGGTTTTCGGCCGTTTTTGTTACAGGGCCTTTTTGCAGCATAACGGCCCTGCAACAAAAACGGCCCCAGGGGCCCAAAACCGGCCCCCAACCATGCGGCCCACCGGGGAATTGCCCGGTGCCCTCAACGGCCAGTCCGGGCCTGGTGCTGCACAATTCAGCACGTGTAGAAGGAGGAAAATAGAGGAGAAACAATTACATTTCTCCTTGTTATGCCTTACTTGGGATCTACCACTAATAGTAAATTTGGGAAGGCGCCAAAATCAATGGGTGGATGTGTGACAACACCCACACTCCACCCATGAAACGCCTCCCTGACACATTGTAAAGCAAGGCAGCGATGTGCGCTTCCTTGCGTTACTCTAGACTTATCAAGCCATGCAGGATCTTTCAGGGTGGCCTTGCATGACTTGATACATTTCCCTTAGGCTTTGTTTCACCCTTGTGGCCCCTTGCGTGGTGCACAGACAATGCAAAACCTTGATAAATATGCCCCACTGTGCCTTGGCTTGACTGTTCTACCACACCTCAGCTAATGAGAGCAGGCAGTGACATGCAGCGAGAAGTGTGGCTCAATGATTAGAGCGGCAGACCCTGATGCAGAGGTCTAGCCCGGGACCAGGGTTCAATTCCCCGCCTCAGCGGGTCTTGGGCTCAAAATTCCACGGACCTGATAATTCTTGCCTCGATGACTATTCCTATCATGGAGTCCCACTCTGCAACTCTGGGCAATAGCTTGCTTAATCTCCGCAATGGCCCCCACAACGCTAAGGATGCCTGGCCTCCACCTTGGGGGTGCCCAGGAGTGGACGCCTCACAGGGAAAGCCAGGATAGGTTCCACAGTGGTATTTGTACAAGCGCCTTGAGACCCTTGCGGGTCAGTAGTGCGCTATACAAGTATCAATTTACATTTACAGCGTGTTGAGGTTGGCTGTAGGACTCATATTGGCATTCAGTGGACACCCAAGGTCCATCACAACAAAACATGCACGCATTTTCCAGCACTGCTTGGTATCTCAAGAGTCCAGACTATGATCTCGGGGCAAGTCGACTCAGGAGGCTATTGCAGCCCTGAGGGAGCAGACTCATGATGTCCCTGCCTCAGATATGTCTGATGCCAGTGGCATCAAGAAAACAAACAAAGTTAGCTCGTCACTTCATTAGGTTAAACTAAGATTTGGAAAGAGTTTTTTGAGTTTCTCGATCTGTACATAAGAGATAATTATGCACATCAAGAATGTAATTACTCTAATAACCATTTATATAGAACGTAGTATTAATTTCGTAATACTTCCCCAAAAAACCTGTTTAGCAACCTTAGAATGATGTAAAAAAACACTAAGGTTCTAGACTTACGCCTTGCAGTTTGCATGGATCTGCTTGATGCTGGTTCATAGCTTACTGTACTATATTTTAAAGATTATAACTTGTGGACCTGCAGGTAATAAAAGCATCTCTGTAGCTAAAGAAGTAACACGCTGACCTGTTTGTATAAAATACAAATTTGCAACCCACATGTTATATGTTGTGCTTTGCAGCAGGCAAATTGATTCTCCATTTTATGATGAGTCAAATCGGAGACTAGATTGAACACATTTCTCTAGAAAGTGCTTTAACCACCAAATAGTCCTTTCTATTGCAGAGTTTTTTTCAGCAGTTTCAGGACTCGTTTGGAGCTCCTCTGTCCTCAAAACAGGGTCATTTCTCTTATTTATTTCTTTACTATGACGGCATTGTTTGGTTTTGCTTGCGAGAAAGTGTAACATGAAGTGTCACACATCTGACAACAGAATGCCACTAATTCGTACACTCAAACTATTGCAATGTCACCCATATGCATTCTGAAAACCTGGCAGCTCTTAACATAAAAACATACTAGAACAAATGCACCTGTACCTACATTACTGACATTTTAGTTAGTAGCCCAACACAAAGAGGCATCACACCATAATATGTTTGATGGCAACACCTTTGTTTGGTAAATTATGTTGGGATCATTTAAACCAGCAGTGGCACGTCCTTAAGGGTGAAGGAGTCCCATCAACCCACCTTTTTTCCAAACATGAAGAGTGTCTTTCAGGGTGAGAAAAGGCCAGCCTGACAGACTCTCTTCATGTACAGATCAGGCAGCCAAGTGCTGTAGTTGTGCTAAATGTGCAGGCTCCTGGCTGCCTAAGCTGAACTTTGCTGGGTTGAAGATGTGAAATCCCTTTGGGACTCCTCAGCCTAGAAAAGTGCTTGGTGGTCCTCACCCGCAAGACAAGGGGGAGCTTGACAGATAGGCTTGAACCTGGATGCATCAGTTTTAATCCTCGAAGTGCCCAGGACCGAGTGTCTATCAGTGACGCTCATCACAGAGTGGGGTCTAGTTAGCACTGACACCATCCCTCTCTGTGACAAGTAAGGGACTGCTGCCACCTCTCATTGGCTGACACATAACAAGGACAGCCATTGACAAGAGGCAGCAGTCCCGATCATCAGGAACTACTAAGGCTTCTCTCCCACCACCCAAATCATCTCTTTGCCCAGTAAGTTTTATTTATTTAATAATTGGTGCATGCATGTGTGTATGTATACATGTATGTGAATTTCTGAGTGCATGCTGTGAATGGGTGTGTGTAGGTATGTTTGTGAATGTGTGTGAATGCATGGGTGTGTGAGCGTGCATGTGTGGACCACTGCCTCTCCCCGATTGAATTACCAGTTGCCACTAATTTAGATGCTGAAGAGTTGTCACATGCCTGCCATCTCATCTAGGCTTTGGCCTCCTCTCGCCTGGTAGAGACCGCTCCATATTTAGAGATACCCACCTGCCTGGCATGGATCTCTTAAGCCTTTAGAATAACCACGAGAGCAACAGTTGCACTGAGTCAGAGAGGTTCGCAGAGTAATCACAATGATCTGGTGGCCTAATTGCAGACTGTCTCCAAGGTTAAGTCTTTCTAATGGTGGAGTCACTGACCGCACACACTCTTATCACTTTTAAAAGTGCAGGTGGGTTGCTGCCTACACTGTGAAAACACGGAGGAGCCGCTCCGTTTTTTTCACATTCAACATAATAGGGTGCATTTTCACTGTTTGCACCGTGAGGGACCTTTTAAAAGGAGCTTCCGGTGCAAACAATGAAAATGCACCTTTTATGTAGTGTGGCCCCTATTGGGAAAATCTAAAGAATGGGAATTCCCAAAGGCACTGAAACTCATTGACTGTCGTAATGATATGGTCCACTGCATCTCTAAAGGAAAAAATTATCTATGAAGGTAGCAGTTGTCTCAGGAAGTTACACAATATATGGTTTAATGAAAATAGAGCTCGATTCACAAACTGCACTTTGCAGTAAGTAAAGTAGGGATACAGTGGTACCAGACACCTACTACAAAATGCAGTTCACAAACCTATGGCCAGAAACCTCCACCTCTGCCTCTCATATCCCTGTAGAGATCGCTGGACACATGCATATGCTTTTGTAGTAGATGCAAGGGACACTTGGGCAGTGGCATGGAATAAAAATAACCCAGCATAGGATCTATTGTTAAATTAATTAAATTAGTCAAACGTTAAAAATCATATGCATACTTTTAAGTGCTTAAAAGTTATACACAAGTCTTATATTTTTTTTTAATGGAACACTAAACTTAATATGAAATATTACACTAATCTAATAAGCCTTAAAAAGTTATTCAATAAAAAAATAATTAAATACATAACTGTTAACCACGTTTACCAAATATTAAATCTAAATGAAATGTTAGTGAGGGTGAGTATTTTTAAAATTATTGGTAATGAATGAATACATATATATTTCTTTAATCTTTTTACTTATTTTATCATTTAATACACATTTAAATTGCAGATTAAGGCCCCGATTACGAGTCTGATGGTTCACAGACCGCCAGACTCGCAGGAGTGCTGTAGTGGCGGTCTTCCAACCAGCCTATTAAGAGTCAGACGGTGGGATCGCTACAGCCCTCAGTTATCAAGGAGAGAGAGAGAGGACTGGGTAGCGAGTATGTATACTCAGGTTTATTATATGTAATCAAAGGAGGTCTAGCTTATTTGAGAGTGATACAGGTCTCAGGACTGGATGGGGAAGGGGAAAACTACTTAGTTTTCTTATGACGCCCTCACCCACCAACCTAGTTGGTGGCATGCTTCATCATCAGGCCCACCCAGTGACATCGAAAGTGTCCCGGGTGTGCTACAACGCCTGTATTACAGCGGAGCTGAGATTTGTGCAGTGTTGGTGATGTGAAAGTTAAAGTTTAAAAGCTATACAGTGGTCCCAGTGGCCGAGGGGGTAAAACTTTAATGTCTAGGCCTCTGTTAGCGTTAAAAGCAAGGCAATGGATGTAGGTGGAGTGAATTTTAGGAACTCCTGCATCCGGAGTGTGGTCTACATGTTTCAGCCAGGCCTTTCTTTAAAACTGGCTTTCCTCAGGACCATAAGTTATGTGAAGGTGAGATCTACGCTTATAGTGAGTGTGAGATCTGAAATGTGTTGCACACGCTAAGGTGACATACGTGAGGGAGGGGGATTCCCTCTCTAGGCATTAGCTAGTGTTTTGCAGCAAGTGCCACTGTAGAGATATGCGGCAGAGGTTCTGACCGACTTTGTGGATCAGGACCCTTTAGAAACCTGTTGCGCTGTTCTTCTTATTATTATTATTATGTTTCTTATATAGCACCTGAATCGACCCCCGAAGGGGTATCTCCGCGCTTGCCTTGGGAACCCGTCCTGGCTTTTCCCTGTGAGATAG
Organism: Lissotriton vulgaris; assembly: GCF_964263255.1. NCBI lineage: Eukaryota > Metazoa > Chordata > Amphibia > Caudata > Salamandridae > Lissotriton > Lissotriton vulgaris. The sequence continues at coordinate 9,926 of NW_028242996.1, forward strand.
CCCCTACAGGGCATCCCCAAGGTGAAAGCCAGGCATCCCGCCGCAGGGGGACCGTTGTGGAGATTAAGCAAGCTTAATGCCCAGAGTTGCAGAGTGTGAACCCATGATTAGGTCAGGCACCGAAGCGAGAATTATCGAGTCCATGGACATTTGAGATCAAGACCCTGCCGCGTCGGGAATTGAACCCTGGTCCCGGGTCTGATCTCTGCTTCAGGGTCTGCCTGCTCTAACCAGTGAGCCACACTTCCCCGGAGAGATCTAAAAACATGGATAATACATGCCCATGGAAGCTGAATAACTTCTCCAACTGTAACACTGAGAATGTGGTGTATCTCCTGATGTGCCCATGCAATCTGAAGTATGTGGGCATGACTACACGAAAAATTAAGACCCGCATCAATGAACATCGCAGTATTATACGATGTAAAAAAAACAATACCAAACTTACTACACACTTCCTAGAACACAATCATAAGGACACTGATCTCAAATGGGTAATCCTTGAAGTGATGAAAAACAAAACATGGACCTCACAAGACCACTGCATATCAGGAAGCAGAGATTGGTCTACCACCTCTGAACATGGAGCGAAGGGCTCAATGATGACATTCCGTGGCTGAAACTAGCCCCATAACTTGTATTATCCATGTTTTTAGTGCCAGTAACATCCAGCACCCCTATATATCCATACATATATATTTATCATCCATACAGCCCAGTCTATCCAGTAGGTCTGAATTTGCAACCCTTTTTCAACCATTACTTCCCATATCTTGGGAGGTGGTATGTTCCTTTTTGTCCTTCTTAGATCCTTTCATATGTGCACGTCTAGCTCTATCACTGTGTAATTAACATGTAACTCTGTTGCCCCTAGAACATATTAGCTGGCTTTTAATTATAGTTTAATGTCACGGGTTAAAGCACAGTATATTTCACTTCCCGGCACATTCCACTTCCCCCGCACTTTGTGGCATAACATTCCTGGGCTCACAACACGCATGCGCGACAGTTCCCTAATGTGCACATGCACTAGGACAGTACACATTCCTGTGCTCAAAACACGCTTGCGCAACAGTTCCCTTATGTGCGCATGCGCTAGAAGAGTACGAGTCGGGGCTCCTGCGCAGGCGCCATTTCCTGGATGCTGCTCAGTTCACTTTCCCAAATCGCAGAGGAGACAGGCACCGCCTTTCGGACTACAAGACCCCAGGCACGCAGCAGATGCGGCCGGGGTCCCCTACCGGAAACACCATATTAGGCAGGTTAGACGGCCAGCATAACCATTTACCTTACATCCTTCAAGACACCGGATCTCCCACACCGGCACTCAATTAGCCTAGTTGGCGTTAATTAATGAGCGCTGACACTATATATAGCTAATTGCCAAACCACTCACTCTACATTGAGGAGGAGGAGAACGCACATAGGTGTAGCAGCGGAGATCGCATCACGTTACAGTAAGAGCGTGAATGTGTGAGAGAATGTGAGACAATTTCTCTTTCAGGTACTTTCATTGGAACACTTTGGAAACCTCATTTTTACTCCGCTGGGAACTACAAACATCTTGTAAATATCTGGCATTTTGTTGTTTTTTCTCCTCATTTTGTTTTATTCAACTCTGGACCAAAGGGGTCTCCCGCCCTCACCCTCCTATGGGGCACTCGGTCCCATCCTTAGGGTAAGCATGATGGAGAACATTCAATTTTTCTAGTGCACAGATGTATGACACTATTTGCTGCACTCATAGCCACTCACAAATAGCGTTCTGTGCATGAGGCTGTACATATTTTCTTGTTATTTGCAATGTTTTGGTAGACAATTCTCATATCTTTTTTTCAGGCTTTAGATATTGAGGCCATCTCGCAGTGGAGTGTGATCTAGCTCACCCCACATAGTGGATACCCTCTCACCACAGTTTGGTAAGAGCGGAGCCCACAATCTCTATCACCTAGGTCCTGATGAATGCTGCGGACCCTACTGGGCCACCAGGCAGAAACATGTTAACCCTTTGATATCGGTGGGGGACAATTACATCCCCAACACACTGACCATGTTTTTAGAACACCATACAGATGCCAGCAATATTACATTTAATGTGACATCTGTAATGGCTTTTTAACTCACTTTTTCTGTAAGGGCCCCCACTTAGCTTAGAAGTGCATCCCTGTCATTAGGTGTATGCCCACCCTCTATCAAACCAAGTTTTTAGAGGCCGAGGACTGGTCAATGATGAAGCATGACACCAGGTGGTGAGTGAGACCAGTCCTTCACTTTTTGTGAGATGCCTGCACTCACGAACTAGGAAACAATTGCACCTAGATCCCCTCTCTGGGAGCAGCTCCGTTGTGTTTAAACTTTATTGTTGGAGGCTGCTGACTCCCAGTACCCCGTGCCTCTAGTTCCCCCATCCCAGACACCTTCTGGGTTTTATGGTTACACATACATTAAAATACCCTAGAAATTCACTGAAAAAAATGAAGGTTGAAGTATCATGATACTTAGGTGTTGAGATAAGATAAAAACGAATGTTTACAAAACAAAACTGAAATTCAGCAGTTAAAATTGAATAAGTTAACTTTACCTGTGTCCCCACCATACCCTGCTTACCGGCCTTGGCTCCTTCAGTGAAAGTTTCACAGAGATCCATCAAGCAGAGGACAAGAAAAAGGGAATTCCCAAATGTGCTGTTTCCCATTCAAACTCGCATGGGAAAATTTGCTCTCTAACACAGAAAAATGGCTGAATCACTCAAATGTTGTTGTATATGATCAAATGGTGTCTTTGCAATAACTATTTTTTGTTTGATAAGAAAGTCGGACAGGTCAGAGGTTCTGATATGGGCACCTGCTTTTCCCCCAGCTATGCTAATGTGCATAAGGGCTGGTGGAAGGAGCAGCTGATACATAACCAATGTGCCAGAGAAAGGGAACATCATGTAGTATTTCGGACCTGGTAAATAGACATTTTATTTATAATCTGGAGATGGTCTACAGATAGCGCTATGAAATTTGAAAGAAAAATCAACAATGAGTAGAATCTGAAGTTCACTAGTGTTATCAGTGCAGATGAAGTACACTCTACTGTTATGTAAATATACAGACAGATCTATTGAGTGGATATGATATTACATAGGAAACCAACAGCGAGAAACACCGTTTTACATGCTTGTAGTTGTCATGCCCATAATTGAAAATACATTATACTGTATGCAGAGAATTTAAGAATAAAGAGAAATTGTAGTAAAAGTGCTTTACTTTATAGGGTGCAGTATGAATTAGCACAACATTTTCAATAGAGAGGGTACAGTAAAAAAATGTATTCAGCAGAAGATACAAAAAGCCAATGTCATCAATTGTGAGAAACTCTTACCAAAAATTTGATGGTAAGACCAAGGATCAGGAATGTCGATTGATAACAAGGTACAGCCAGGACCATTTTACCATTAGGGGAATTCTATCCAAACTTTGGCACCTAATTAGAACTGACCCAGTTATTAGGAAGAAGGTACACAATAAGTGCCTTATTACTTTCAGGTCACTGAAAGGAAAGAAATGGTAAGGATCAGTCACGACGTGACACATCCCAAAAATGTGGTAATTAGTTAAAAATGGCATAGATGTAAGGAATGCCAATATGCCATTAATACAATGGAACTTACATCACCACTTACAAAAAAACCCTAACGGTAAGAGGAACTTTGTACTGTAAAAAGCAAGTTTTTAGTTACATCCTTATGTGGTCTTGCCCTAAATTATATATTGGCAGTCTGATTTTACATGCCCACAAGAAAATATATCAGCATGTGAGAGCTATAAACAAAATTGATAATAGTTACCCAATAACCTGTCACTTCCAGAAAGTGCATGACAGTAATGGCATTTGGGATATTTTATCATTTATTGAGTGCCTAGGAATCCTAGAGGGGGCAATAGAGAGAAGCAGTTGCATATATTGGAGCCCCAATTATATCCTGGAACTCAATATTAGTGTACCAGTGTGTCTTAATATGAAAGAAGATCTAATTACTCTTCTGTGGGACCCTAAAACTCCCACAACCCTAGAGCTAGCTAGATAGAATAGATTGTTATTATACATTCTATTAATCATATGGAGAGATTGCTTTGCCAAGGTTTAGGCAGATATACTCGCACAGATGTAATAGTACAGAAATAATCAGATAATTTTGTTATAGTAGCAAATGAGGATTATAATTAGGCGTATGTGAATGGGGCAGCCATATTTAGGCTTGATTTTGGTATGTTTTGAATTGATGAGTGTGTATGAATTTATGTTAAACATTTGAGAGAAAAAAAGTACTTATTTGATGATTGATGGACTAGTTTTAAATCCATGCTGCCACTCACAATTAATTATTTGTAAGAAGCATGCTTTTCTATGACTTAACATGAGGAAGAAATTGGTTTTTAGTTGTACTGGTGAAATGTGAATATTTGGTGAGCCACGTTTTTAGAATCTCTCATAACCACTATTTCAAGAGTTATGGCAAACTGGTATGTTTTCTATATTTATTGTTCAGGAAGTCAATTTCTTTTTTTAAAAAAAGCACCACCAAGATGGCACTCATCCTATGTTAACAAGGATGGTGGCCAGTTAATTCAACTTCAGTACACTCACTTCTAAGAGCATCAGAGTCGATCTTTACTTGAGTGTGGACATATTTACATCCATACATACAGTTTCACAGACCGTATGAAGAACACGTTCGGATGCGTGCACTCACCTCCAGATTTAAAGCGTATCCAGATATTCATTAATCAATGTGATTTATTATCATTTCAGATTAAATAATTCAATGCGTTTCGGCGTAGAACACGCCTTGCACACCTGTTCTACATTTATTTTCTGTAGGAAATGCCTTTCAGTTTTACAGGTTTCATTTCATCAAGATGGTGATCAGGTCTGGCACACATTTTGTCACAAATATAGAATGTTAGCCACTCTTGTGAGGGGTTAACTAACAGACTGATGCTGGTGTTGAGAGCAGGTTTCATTCTGCATGTCAAAATTTGTTATTGACATAGATGAAGAAGATATTTGAGAACTCATAGAAAATGTGTTCTCGGTTTTGCTTTCTTGACCACTAACCATAATTTATATGACAAAAAAGTACCTCTAAGTTCTTCATTATTGTAGTATCCGCTGTGGGAAATGTTTCCAGTTTTGCAGCTTTGGCTCCATCAAGATGGCGTTAGGGTGTGCCACACTTATGTCATCACTACAGAATGCTAGTGCTCTAGTTGGTCACAAGAATACCTGAGAATCAACTGACAAGCTGCTCAATCGGTTGGAAGTATGTTTCACTCAGACTATTAAAATTGATTCTCACATGGATCCAGAAGATAGCGTCAATTTATAGAAAATGTGCCTTCATTTTTGCTTCGGAGCACTCAAGGACCATGTCTTTGAGACCTGTACTGCTACCGAACATTACTCTTGTTGTGGCAAGCCAATGAGGATTGACTAGTCCTCTTTAAATTGGCATATCTGGAACCTAAAAGTCCAGATATACCTAATTATTTAACTCCTTCATGTCCAACCTCAACACCTCTTTAAACACAAATTTCTCAAACAGCTGAATGGATTATCACCAAATCAAAAAGTCTGCTTTCTGTGTAAAATTCTATTTGCTAATTTTGGTGTAATTTCATTGAGCCATTTGTTTCTTTGGCAATGACTGAAGTTTCTCATGAGAATTAGCTTGGGAAAAATCACTTTTGGTGATCCCTTTTTTCTTGGCCCCGCTTCACGGATACTTTCCATGAAGGACAATAATCAGTAAATGGTGGGGACACAAGTTGTAGATATCTCAGCAAACTTTAACTGTTGAATTTTAGTTTTATTTGCCTTTTTAAACATTCATTTTGATCATATCCCAACACCTAACTATAATGTCACTTTAAAAATGTTTTTTGCAGTGAATTTCTATTTTGTTTTCATGTAAGCTAAGATACTATTACCATACCTTATTTAGAATATCACTTTAATCTCTGTTTTTGTCAGAGAATTACTGTTTTTCTTAGCACAGGAGAAGATCCTGTAACTATACCGAACTATCTATCACTTTAACCTTTTTTGTGTGTATTTCGAGGGTTGTTTGATCACATTAAGCTAACTCCCCTGCTGAGCACAGCCTTAAGGCAGACCCTTGCTCTTAACCACAATGTGCGGTCAATCCCTCTGGTTGTGATTACCAGGGAGTTGGGTTGTAGCAGCCCAACCACCCACAGTGCAAGGCCTTCGGCAGGCTGCCTTTGAATTTCCCAAAGAAATAATAAATACAAATTATAAATATTTTGCACAGACCATGAAATAACACAAAATAAAGAAAGCCTAAAAGTGCCATTGTAATTGTGACTTGGTCTCTGGTAGCTTTCACAAAATGCTTACCTGGGTGTTAAAGGTTACATGGGGATACAGCTGGTAAACAGTCATGTTGAAAGCAATCATTAAGCATCTATTAGAAGGAAGCTTTTTTGAAATACTTCTAGCAACCGATTATCAACAGCAAAACAAGTAATTACATCGTTTTTGATTATCAACTTTCAGGTTTGGAAACACTGTCAACTGTGAACATTGTTCAGCATAACCAACTTTTGAAAACTATCATAAAAAGAGCTTCCCCCTTTAACACTTTAAAATTATCTCTAGCTTACCAAAACTCACTTTATGTTCATAAAACAAAGAGATAGCCTTATGTAGACTCAAATATCGAAGCAAGAATAAAATTGTACTTTCTATGACTAAAGCTACTTTACATTACAGATTGAATGTACTTGGCGAAATCTAAACAATTACCAGTGATGTTGTAGTTTATGTTTTGAAATAAATAATAAATCCAGGACTTGTAAAGCATGTCAAATCGCCCATGAGCCCAGAATTGTAGTCACAGGGAGATTAAGTGATTTGTCCAGAATCTCAGGATGATGCTGAGACTTGAACATGGTCCCCATCGACTCCCAAGCTATCAGCTCGTGCCTTTACGCCATACCCTATCCCCTCAGGTAGAAGAGACAGTGGAGCACTTAATATGTTTATGCACGGTCTTATTAGAGTTAAGGAAATAAATATTGCGACCACTGTTTCACAAGAGTGGTTGTACAACGTTAGGAGAAACTACTTTATTTTATTTTTAAAGACAACTCCAGCAAATACAATTTAGATTGCTTTTTAAACATTTAGAAATGGTAAAGCAATCATTGTATAAGGTTATTAGCATGTTGAATTTATCTGCTGTAAGGTGCTTCTTTCTAGCCGATCTATTTTGAATTGTGACTATCTGTTTTATAATTTCTGTAAGTAGGGCTAGCATTCACGTATATGTGGTATTTGTATTTTTATTCATTGTAGTTACAGATTTTTTGTGATTGTTTTATGATTCTATGCATAAAATGTTTTCTCTCACTCACTCAGTTTGGGTTGTGGTTAAGTCTAGAGTTAAAATATTCGAAATTCTATAAATTAAAAATAAAACGTTTCAATAAAATTAAATGTGTGGGTTAGTATGAGTGTGAAACTGAAGTTTATTTCAATTTAAATGACATTCATTTAATTGCATTTTTTGTCAAAATAATTGAGCACATTATAGGTCACCTTATTTTGAATTAAATTGCACAATATAAATAAATTAATTAAAACTATAACTAAGGGTTGAATTACCTTATTCAAATATAACATTAATCAATGGCTGGGTTAGGATGAGTGTTACAATAACTTATTCTTTTAAATTAATTATAAATGAAAATATTGAGAATTAGAGTAAGGATTTGTATAAATGATATTTAATGCCATTAAATCAATATACGATTAAAGCAGAAGAATATGTTAGAGTTTAGGGTAGGGACAAAATAAAGGTAGGAATAAGTAACATGGGCAATGAAAAGGTCACTTTTAGATGTGGTAGGTGGGAGAAGTAAAGGGGCAAATACGCAATAATGGCAGAGAGGTAAAGGTTGTTGAGGCAAGGACATACATGCCTTATCAGTACTTCAGAAAGACAGAGATAAACTCCATACACTTGCCGCAAAGCCAACAACGTATTTGAAATCACATTTTGGCGAAGAAGAGGGTAACACTTGGCAGTGAGGTTGACGACCACTAGGTCACCCCAGGCACGCTACAGTAGACCCTATGAACCGACCCTCATCTTCTGTGACAGTGCTAAATTATTCTATGGTGGGCCAGATTGGTGCCTGGGAACAGGAACAAGGAAACCACTAGCCTGGTTTACCTCCTCAGAACTCCTTATCACTGGGAGAATATCACAAAATGGCCTCCCTCAGCAACCTGTCACACTGGTGCTCCATGACAACTTGTAGCAACTATCTGACACAAATTGAAGGTATGCTACATGCTCATATATGCATGCACCTCAAATCCAAATAATCATAACAATGAATGCAAAAACACCTAAGGTCTGATTACCAGTTTGGTGGTGCGTGAGCATGACTGCCACGCTGCTGCACTGCCAAACCCATGGTTGAAACACCTGCCAGATTAGGAGTTTCTCCTGTTCTGGCAGGCGGTTCTTTGGTGTTCACACGGCAGTGCCTATGAAATATGCACCGCAATGGGAACATCAAAATGAGTACCTATGATGCAGGTACTGATGGGCATGCACAAAGGGGGAGAACAACATGTGCCCCCCTGCATGTATCCCCAGGCCCAGAGGCAACAGAGGGCCCTTTAGGGTAATCTCCGTGCACACAGGATATTATTTTTACATACTTTTATAATAAACATCTTAGAGCATATATGTTTGAGAACCTAGTACCAAAATCATCACTAATGGCCTTATTTAAAGTTTGGCTGATGGGTTACACTGTCACAAATGTGATAGATATTCCTTCCGTCTCAATACAAGTGCCATAAGATATATTTTAATTGTAATAAGGTCAGACGGGATATCCACCATGTTTGTGATGGAAGAAGCCATCTGCCAAACTCTAAATTAAGCCCTAAATCTCAACTAAGATAAAATATGTATTAATAAACCAAGGGCATGATTGAGATCTTGGTGGGCGGGTTACTCTGTTACAACAGTGATTTATATCCCATCTGCTGAAAATCCCTTAGGATATAATGAGATTTATATTTCGGCGGACGAGATATCTGTCACTGTTGTGACAGAGTAACCCACCCACCAAGATCTAAATCAGGCCTTAAATGACATAATAATGCATTACAGTGAAGATAAACAAAAAGAGCCTCAAATATAGACAGTAACCACTCTAACAAATAGCAGCAGTCCAATTTGAATTGCAGACTTTTAGGATGAAGCAATGTGAACCTATGCAGTCAGTGCTTCTCAATTCAAGTTTTTCAACAGAAAGTGTTTTTGTTTTTCAAATAGGATATCAGTGGTGATTGGCAGTTGTTAAAGAGGATCCTGGACACAATATTGAGGTGAACAATATTATTTGACACAATTATCGTGTCAGAAATCACGTTTGTCAAAATATTGTGTCCCTGTACTTATAATGGCAAGAACAAAAATATCGGGAACAAAATATCGTTGACACTAATATCGTCAATAAATATACAAAAATATAGAATTTTAAATATAAATAGAGCTTAAAGTACTAAATGTTACATATTTTAATATATACATTTAATGTAATGTAAATTAAATAAATTCCACTAATATTCAATATTATATATAAAATATAATTATATAAACATATAAACACATATATACATATATATGTGTTTATTTATATATATATATATGTGATCAAGGCCTTGTGGGAGGCTGAAACGCGTCATGGCGGTGGTGTGGGGGTGAGAAATAAACGAATAACTGCACTACAACTTGGGTCTGCTCTCGTCTGTTCGAGTGGGAACAGAGACGGTGCTTGTGAGATATATATATATATATCCACACTGGTTTCGAAAACAATGTTACAGGCTCAATCCCGCCGCGGCACCGTCAAGAAACAGGAGACCCAGGTTTTCCTGGTATATATATATATATATATATATATATATATATATATATATATATATATATATATATATATATATATATATATATATATATATATATATATATATATATATATATATATATATATATATATATATATATATATAAAATGGTTGTGAGCAAGGCGGTTTCAGCTAACCTCATCCCACGGAGTGAGCGCCTGTCTTTTCACGAAACGATTCAGGATTGGAATCTATATATATATATTCCTTACTGGCGGTAGCCAGTAGGTAGTTATAGTTAGGACCTAGTTACTATAGGAAAATCGTAACATTCTATTCCCAATAACTTTGGCGCCTATCGACGAATCTTCGCAAAATTTTCAAAACGTATGGCCCGCTATGGTCCACTTCTATCTTGAAAGTTTCAGAGTGATTCGGCAAGTGGGGGCCGAGAAAAAAGGGGGGTCCCAAACCGTGTTTTCTCCATGCAATTTTCCATAGGAAACTTTAAACACGGCTACAGCCCGAACTGCTGAAAGGAATTACACCAAATTTGGCAAAAAGGAAGCCCTTAGTTCAGAAAGCGCCCTTTTTGTTAAATGGCATAAATACGTTCAGTAGTTTTTAAAATATTAATGAAAAATAAATATATATATCTAGGCGGAGCCTACCCACACATCTCATTGTGAGATTTGATTGGCTGTCAGCACTTCATCCAAGAAGTGTTGGCAGCCATCTTGGGACCAATAGACATGATAGCAACCCATTAAAAATCATTGCAGTTAATAGAAGGTTTTAAGCCGTTAGTTACATTATAAATCATTTGTTGATGGTACCATACCCATTTTAGGAATTGTGGTGTGTTCTAAGGTGATTGTACCATGTGAAAAAGCCTTCTGCTGGGATATCATGAATCATGTTTGAGAGATTCACATTTTGAGATAAAACTATATTCTCATGCTTTTCCCACAGAGGATTGTAAGGTGATCCATAAGCTAAACTGAAAGCATATTTTCTGTAAATTCATATTATCTTTCTCAGTCATGTGAGAATGAAGTCTGCCATTCTCAGTAAAACATGTACATCCAACAAGGGCAGAGACTGTCGATTGATTCTTTTGTGTTCTACTGCAGCTTCCCAGAGTATTCTAAAGAACAACTAGAGCGCTAACAGTCCTACTTATGACAAACGTATTGCACACCTGAAACCATCTTGATTGGAATAAAGTGGTAACTCCTAAAACGTTTTATTTTAAAAGGAACAAAATGAGGGGGTTCATTTTGCCATAGAATGTATGATTAGTGCTGCAGAAAGAAAAATTAGGGCACATTTTGAGTGACTTCTCAAATCCTCTTCTATTTCATTAAAAAATTCTGACATGCAGATTGAAACATGCACTTTCAATACCAGCAGCATACTTCCCTGGTGAGCAGTAGCTTTACTACAGTGATCTAATAAGCAACTAGATTGCTAACATTCAGAATTGATGGCAAATGTGTGACACATCTGAATGCCTTCTTGATGGAATCAAAGTAAAAAACTGAAAGTATTTCCTACTGAGGAGACTGTAGTAAATGAGGAAATTAGGAAAGATAACATGTACTGTATATTATGGCCCAAACCAAGATGCACCAGAGGCCTTGGTGAGTCTGAAAACTAGCCTTATTGAGCTGAATGCCCCCATTATATTAGGTGGCGATTTTAATTTGGTATTCGATCCTATATTGGATCGCACTTCTAAGGCACCTGTACCTCCACTACTTAGAACTAAAAGGGAGCTTGGAAACATAATAAAGGACTTCAATTTGATAGATGTATGGAGGACCAAGAATCGGAATAACAGAGATTATTCATTTTATAACCACAGACATAAGCACCACTCACGAATTGACTTCTTTCTTATTGATCAAAGTCTTCTTTCTGAGACCCTTTCCACTGCTTATATTTCGGCAATATTATCAGATCATTCCTTAGTGGAGCTAGTGATTAAGCTACCACAGAATTTACAAGTTAGGAGATGGACCTTAGATAGATCCTTATTATCACAAGAGAATCTAAAGCTTGAACTATTGAATCATATGACAGAATATTTTCAACTAAATAAGAGCACTGTATCGGAGCAAATATTATGGGATGCTTTCAAGCCTTTCTTAAGAGGTATATTTACATCTGAAATGATAAAAAGAAATAAAATTAGAAAAAAGGAAAATGAAGACTTTTTATCTCTTATAAAGCAAAAAGAGCAAGATTTACAGAAAGCTTGCTTAGAACAACGGATCGATGTGACATCCATTCAAAAAGAGTTAGAGAACTTAAAAATTAAATACCGGGCCAACCTAGATAAAATTATTAAATCAAGGTGGGATACGAGTAGACTCCAGAGTTTTTCATATGGGGAGAAATGTGGGCGAATACTAGCTTGGAAGGCCAGAGCAGATCGTGTTAGGAATCAGATATCCGGTTTGAGGATACAGAGCTCCGGCGATATATCATCAGATAGCGGTGAGATCTTGAGTGAAGTTCAAACCTACATGCAAAATCTATATATGGGGAGCAATGACAAAATATGTTTGGAAGAGGTAGATCAATGGTTGGAGGGAGTAAGTGTACCACACCTAACAGAGACGGATAGCTCTTTTTTAAGCTCACCAATTAAAGAGGGAGAGGTACACGATCAAATTAAGAGGATGGCCAGTGGTAAGGCTGCAGGCCCAGATGGGCTCCCAGACGAAATATACCAAATAGGGGCGGAAATCTTATGTCCCATTTTAACAGCCCTTTTCAATCGAATACACTTAGAAGGAGATCCTATACCCCCGACATGGTCAGAGGCCACAGTAACCCTGGTTTTGAAACCTAATAAAGACCCCTCACTGGTTGAGTCGTTTAGGCCAATCTCGCTGCTGAACGTGGACTATAAAATCTTTGCAGGTGTTTTGGCAGCGAGATTGGCCAAAATTATTAAGACTATTGTTCATGAGGACCAGAGGGGCTTTATGCCGGGCAGACAATTAAATGAGTTGACCTTTCAGGCTATCGCGGCAATTGATTTTGCTTTAGTGGAGGAGGTACCATTAAGTATAGTAGCCATCGATGCCGCTAAGGCCTTTGACCAAGTAAGTTGGATGTACCTATGGGAAGCTCTGTCAAAGTTTGGCATACCGACTAACTTTATAACATTGATAAAAGCGTTATATTGCCAACCCAGAGCTAAATTCTTAGTAAATAACATGCTTACAGATTGGGTTAAAATTACACGTGGTACTAGGCAGGGTTGTCCCCTATCCCCCTTATTATTTAATCTATACTTGGAGCCCTTTGTTATTAAATTACGATCAGATGATCTAATCGAACCTTTTCGCCTGAATGAGCTAAATTTGAAATTTGCCCTATACGCTGATGATCTCCTAATGTTCACATCTAACCCCGAAACATCAATCCCTCAATTATTTCAACAAGCAGAAGCATTTGGAGAAGTTTCTGGGTACAAAGTAAATAAAGAAAAAACAGAGGTCATGCAATGGAACCAGGTGGTTAGGTTTCCTGGTGTAAAGACCCGTATGAGATACCTTGGTATCCAGCTTGTACAAAACATTACAGACATACCTAAAGTTAATTTGGAGAGGGTACTTAAAGATATCAACACACTTTTACACCGATGGTCGGGATTGGCGTTAAACATCTTTGGTAGAGTTAATCTGTTGAAGATGATCATCCTACCAAAGATCACCTTCCTTTTCAACTCAATACCTCTTTCATTTAGCCCCAAAGATATTGCCAAAATACAGGGACGGATAGGGTCCTTTATTTGGAATTCCAAAGCACCCAGAATCTCTATGAAAAAACTTAGAAGAAAGATTAAAACAGGCGGGTTAGCTATGCCAGACATTCTCCACTACTGTCAAGCTTTTCACTTTAAAAACTTTAGGTCAATGGCCGATAAAGCTGACTCATCCTGTTTGGGTCAATTATTCCAAGCTTTGTTACATAATATTCCTCAAGGTAAAGAATTTTTTTTATTTAAGTTCGGAGACCCGAAGTTCTACAAGAAGGTCAGATTAAAAATCTTGGGAATAGCTCTGCGAAATTGTGTGTTTATCAGGAAAAAACTGGATATTTCTTACTACACTCCCCTTGCCCCCATATGGGATTCCCCGGGAACACCGGAATGCCTCAGAGATCAATTATCAATTCCTCTTAGAACAGCGGGCATTGGACATTGGCAAGACCTCATCGTAGACTCTAGACTAATGGAGTGGGATTCATTATCCAGATTAACAAATAGAACCCTTACTAGATTGAAATTTTATCAATTATCCAACTGGTGTAGTACTATAACTTGGAATCTCACATCTAATCCTAAATTTGATCTAGTAAAGAGAAAAGGGAGCTGGAAAAAAGAAGTTGCCTTTTGGTACGACGCACTAAATGAGAAAGATCAAGTCACGGAACCTGAACTTAACAAATTATGGGGAGAAGAAATAGCTCTACAACATGGCGAACTACAAGGTCTTTGGGGAGATTCTTTTAAACTGTTGCATACGGTTGTTAAATCTGCCCCCTTAAAGCGAAACCATCTGTTTACATTATATAGAGCGTATTTTTCACCCAAGAAGCTGTCCAAGTTTACGAATATGGATTACTCTTGTTTGCGCTGTAAACTTTCCAAGGCAGACGACATACATATGTTCGCTGAGTGTCCTAAATTATCTCTCTTCTGGTCCAAAATAGAGGAATTTATAATAGAAGTGTGTAATATACGGTTTAAAATTACTCCGATGACCATTTTTTTTGGGTTAGAGCTTGGATCTCCGCTTAACGAGATGAGGACTAAATTTATATTTTATGCAATGATTATAGCTAGACGAGAAATTTGTAAGCTTTGGAAGTCAGAGATCATTCCTACCTTTACAGATTTTTTAAGCTATATTATATATATCAGTGAAGCTGATCTTGCATGTGATAATTCTTGCCTTGACAAAACCTGGGCGGCCCTGGTGGCTTGGCGGAACCGATGATATATATTCCTATGATTTCACCTGGGTCCTGTGGACGCTTGGTATCCTACCCAACTGAGGGCCGTATCGACTATAGGGTATGGAGTGGACCTAGCTCACAGTGGAGACTGGAGGGGTATCCGACCTTCTCTCCCAATCTGGAGCCAAGACGGTAGTTTTGGTCCAGTTGGTCGGAACATCGCATTGAGGAGAGGAGGAGATACCCTTTCTAGAATACCCACTTCTGGTATATGAGGAATAAAAAAAAAAATAAAAATAAAAAAAGAAATTAGGAAACTCCATAACAAATAAGTCTCCCAAGATGGCCACCAGAGACAAAAGAGCCCAAATGTAACACAAATATCACCCAAATGTAGCCCAAGTATAGCCCAATGACAGAATGTCCCAGAGTGTTCTAAAGAACAATTAGAGTGCTAACAGTCTTACTTATGACAAAAGTATGGCACGCCTGAAGCCATCTTGATTGGAATAAAGTGGTAACACTTACAAAAGTTAATTTGCAAAGGAACAACATGAGGGGGTTCATTTTGCCATAGAAAGTATGATTGGTGCTGCAGAAAGAAAGATTAGGGCACATTTTTACTTCTCAAATCCTCTTCTATTAAATTAAAACATTCTGACATGCAGACTGAAACATGCACTTTGAATACCAGCAGCAGACTTCCCTAGTGAGCAGTAGCTTTACTACAGTGATCTAATGAGCAACTAGAGTGCTAACATTCAGAATTTATGGCAAATGTGTGACATATCTGAATACCTTCTTGGTGGAATCAAAGTAAAAAACTGAAAGCATTTCCTACTGAGGAGACTGCAGTAAATGAGGAAATTAGGAAACGTCATAACAAATAAATCTCCCAAGATGGGCACCAGAGACAAAAGAGTCCAAATGTAGCACAAATATCACCCAGATGTAGCCCACATGTAGCCCAATGACAGAAGTGTGCAAAACACTTTTTATTTTTTGTGTTTTTGCAGTTTTATAAAGTGCAGACTTGGCGGGTATTCGAGTGCTTTACATGTTATGTTATGTTATTACATTTTATTGAGCGCGAACAGCTGCCCCAGCAACGAGGCGTCCCGGCGCTGAACCATAACAGAAACCTGAAGGGGGGGGGAGGAAGGAAAGGGACTAGGGAGGATTATGTTGAGGAGAATAAAAGAGTTTTAATCGCCTTGCGAAAGGCCAGCAGGTTGGTCATGGAGCGAATGTGAGGAGGCAGGGAGTTCCAAAGCTTAGCCCCCAAAACTCTGAAAGAACGGCCACCCATTCTGCTAAGTCTTATGCGGGGGGTTACTACCATATGCTGACCTGAGGAGCGTAGGGCACGCTGGGGAGTGTACGGCTCTAGGAGTGGTCGTAGGAGTCCGGGACAGTCAGTTTTAAGAATTTTGAACGCGGTAGTGAGAGCCTTGAATTGAACTCGGGCTTCAATACGCAGCCAGTGTAGCTTCATGAGCAATGGTTACATCACACAAGAGCACATTTATGTTGGTTTTAGACATGGGGAGATTAAGTGATTTGACCTGAATCACAGAATGTCGAGCTGAAGCAGAAACTCCAACCTGGTTCCCCAGTTGCAAAGTCTGCAGCTCTGGTAGTAACACCACATCCTCTCCCCTAAGTGCAACATTTAATCAAGTGGTCAACTGGATAAAAAAAACATAAAGATAACAAATAATTTAAAAATGATTTGCCGCTATTTCAATACTCAGGTCAAGATCACTACGAGTTATCCGGAAAGTTGCCAGGTTTTTTTCCACCTCTGCATTAAAGCTGATCCTAATGGCCATGGTCCTGTCAAAAATTGACTATGGCAATATCATCTATAATGGAGCTCCTGCTTATGCCCTGCAGAGCCTGCAGTTGGTACAGAATCAGGCGGCCCGCCTGGTTTTTGGTCTATCCAGGTCCCACCATTCGACCCCTCTGCTTAGGAGCCTACACTGGTTGCCTATAAAACAATGGGCCAGGTTCAAGTTGGGGTGTTTGACTTTTCAAGCAAGAGCGGGCACTGCCCCTGTTTTTATCAATTTGGCAATCTCTCCCTATGTTCCCTCTAGGGACCTTCGCTCCTCCAGCCTGGCCTTACTAACTACGCCTCGCTTTAAAAAGAAACGGTCAGGGGGGCAGAAGTTTGCTGTACTTGCACCCACCTTTTGGAATGACCTCCCCCTATCATTAAGACTCTCCTCTTCCTATATGGAGTTTCGGAGGTCACTAAAAACGTTTCTATTCCAGCAGGCTTTCGGCACCTAGCTCTCTTCTTGCTCTCACTCAGTGACCTCACCAGCGCCATGAAACTGACTCAGTGTACGTGCGCTTTATAAGTCTTTTTAAATTCAAATTCAAATTCAAGATGAAGTCAGGCATTCCACACTTGTGTAATAAATATAGAATGTTAGCAATCTAGTTGTTCATTATGATACTGTTGAAAGGCAGAGGCCAGGAGCACAGACTCTGAAAATTGAAGGCAGGTAGGAGGGTGCAGAGGCTACAATTTGATCACACTGGGCAGGCAGGAAGGGCAGTGGCAGCACAACAGACTATGTAGGGCAGTGGAAAGGGGGGCAGGGGCAACAAACCTTCAATACAGGACTGGCAGGAGAGGCTGCGGCACTATAATAGACCATTCTGGGCAGAAGGAAGAGACAGTGGTAGTACAACCATACATGCCAACAGACCTGATTCAGTCAGGAAATGTCCAATGTTTTTAAGCCCAAATGGGCTTTATTTGATCTGTCTCCTGTCTACAATCTCCTCTTTTTCAATGTAAGTCAAAGGAGCAAATCAAGACCCCAGTTTTTTTTCAAAATCTCCCTGTTACCAAGTTCAAAATGTTAGCAAGTATGGTACATTGGATCATGGAAGGCAGGAGGAATTGGGGTAGGGACATGGACTTGGATAACAGAGGACATGAGGGACATGGAGAGGTCACCAAACTGACCCTACAGGGCAGGCATCAGGGTTTGCTGCAGCACAATACACCACACAGAGCATGTGGGACGGGAGTGCAGCACAACAATCCATAGAAAGCAATAGGGATGGGACAGGACCATGCACATGGACAACAGAGAACAGAGGGGAAAGAGGCAATGGTAGCTAGCTGACCATAATGGACAGACAAGAGAGAAAGCTGTAGCATAACAGACCATAAAGGGCAGGAGGGATGGATCAGGGGCATTCTAATGGAACAGACAAGCCAGGAGGGAGGGGATAGGGGTCTGTACATAGAAACAGAGGGCTGGGGGCAAGGGGGCAGGGCAGGAGCAGCAAGATGGCCATGGAGGTCAGGCAGGATGGACACTAGAAGCAAGACACACCATGGAGAGCAACAGTGAGACTATAATGTTATACACACAGACCATGGAGGGAAGGTGGGATGGGGTCAATGGCAGCTAGCTGACCACACAGGGAAGGTGGGAGGGGCAGTGGCAGCATTAAAGAACATAAATGGCAAGTGGGAAAGTTAGTGGCAGCACAATTGCTATGATGGTCAAGAAGGAGGGTGCAGGGGCATGCACAAAGAACCATAGAGGATAGAAGGCAGGGTCAGGACCTGGGCACAGACAAGAGAGTTCAGGGGAAGGGGCCTCACAACAGACCATGCGGGGTAGGCAGAAGGAGCAGTTGCAGCACAACAGACCAGGAAAGGGCAGAAGGGTGTGGCAGTAAAATGAACCATGGAGGACAGGAGGAAGGGGATAGGGGCATTGCATGTGGACTGGCAGGGTGGAGGTGGCAGGGACATTTTACAGTCATCTGACAATGCTAGGCAGGTGGGAGGGGAGTGGCAGCTCAACAGAACACTCAGAGTAGATAGGAGTGGCAGGTCCATGGAACATGGTGGGCAAAAAGGTTGGAGCAGGGGCATGCACACAGACATCGGAGGGCAGGGTAAGGAGAAAAGGGGGAGCAAGCTAAGCACAGAGGCTCAGCAGGAGGTCAATGATGGGGCCTAGAATTGGCCAATGGAGGGCACGAGGAGTGGACTGGTACATCATGCTAAATGGAGGGCAGTGGCAGCACATCAGACCATGCATGGCAGGAGGGAAGAGGCTAGTCCTTGGATTCAGACAACAGAGGATAGGGGGGAGGTGGTTGGAGCAGCAATCTAACTGTTCAGAGAAGGCAAGAAGGCCAGTGGCAGAACAACGGCCACACAGGGCTGTAATAAGGGAGCAGGGAAATGGACTTCGACAATGGATGGCGAGGAGGAAGGAAGACAGGAGCAACAAGCTTGGGTGGGGGCAGCACAATGTCAGGCCCTGCTTCCAACCCCCACCATCCATTGTGATATTCATCTTACTTAACGTTAAAAAAAACTAGAAATTTGCTGAAAAAAACAAAGATTACAGGGATGGTATAGTTAGACTCAGATTTCACTCATAAACAACCAGTGAAATTCAGCAGTTATAGTTACTTGAGTTAACTATAACTTATGTCCCCGCATTGTTCTGCTAATGACCTCAGACATTACATAATTCATGACAGGCACAGTTACATCACTCATGACATTTTGAATGAGCTGTGAATGGAATGGAACTATAAGCGCTAGAAATGTATTTAGGGATAGGGAGTGTATATTAACGCCCCTTTGTTCTTTTTTTTTGTGTAAGAATCATTATAATATGCAACGTGCCCAGATTAATATGGCCGACAGCCTTTCACTTTAAAGTAAAGTGTAGTCCATTGTTTATATTGATGTTTGCAATCCTAAGTATGTTTATTATGAACAAGTCACGTTGACGAACATACAGGTATGGCGGTTGCGGGGCAAGATATGCTGAAATGACATATCTGAAAGAAACAGGTTAGTATTAGATTCCTTACCTTAGAATAGCCCCAGGCATCAGACTGGATCCGTAAACTTTTGTGTAGCAGTACCCTTGCGTGTCCGTAGGCGTTGTCTGCGGCTCCACGTCCGTCGTCGGCATCGTTGGCGCCGGGATGACGTCGCCAGAGTACTTAGACGCCACCCTTGCGCGCTGACGTCAGTTCTTCTTTTTTTCCGCGCCAGCAAGCGCCGATCCGGAAAAAGTAGTACCCGTAGTCAATTTTTGACGAATTTTTTCGATCCTTTTTGATCATTTTTCGAAGTCTATCGACGGTGCTGGTAGGGATGCCCGGGTTTAAACCCTTTGTCAACTGCAACCGACTGATGTCGGTTACCGACCCCCATCGCCAGTGCCTTCACTGTCTGGGCTGCGACCACGACAACAAGTCCTGCTCCGACTGCCGGACCCTGACATTCAAGGCTAGACGGGAGCGGTCCCACAAGCGACTCGAGCTCCAAGAGTCAGCCCCGCGCCGCTCGAGGTCCCGGTCCGCAAAGAGGTCGAGGGACCGGTCGTGGGGCCGGAGTCACCACAGTTCCGGCAGTCGTCATCAGTCTTCGGGCTCGAAGTCCTCAGGTAAGAGGCACAAGAAGTCAAAGAGGTGACATCGCTCTTCTGACTCCCCCGACGCTCGGGCGACGCGGCCGGGGGTTCGGGCGACACCGCCCCGCGGCTCCGCCGGTGCCACAGGCGTTGCAGCCTGCTCCACACCCGCCTGTCCCTGGGCAGAACGCGACGCCGGAGGAGATCAAGGCCTTCCTCATGGCCATGAGGTCGCTCACTCCTCCGTCGGGATCCATGGCGCCTTCGGGCCAAGTGGCCCCAACTGGGTCCCCACGCGGGCCGGGTGCTTCGGCCCCGGTGCCGTCAGGTGCTTTGGCCCCGGCCCTGTCAGCGACCTCGGTCCCGACGCCGCAGGGCCCCACTGGATCCGGCTCCGGATCCCGGTCGTCGCTGGTCGACCTTACGACCTCGCCAGCGCCATCCCCGGTCCCACCCTCGAATCGAGTCCGAGGTCGGTACGGCGCCGCTTGGAGATTTCTACTTCTACGACCCGGCACCATCCTTTGAACCTGAGTACCAGGTGATGGGTGAAGAGGAGGATTGGGAGAGGTCCGTGGACCCTCTGGCCCGTGAGTGCCAGTCTTTTCAGGACTGGGCAGGTGAGCTTGGGGAGGGCAGTGGTCTGGACACTTCGCCCGACACTGGTTTTGTCTCCCCTCCTACCGTGGCTACGGAGGTGGGGGCTGCCTATAGTGTGGTGCTGACGCAGGCTGCCAAGGCCTTGGGCCTTGAGCTCCCCGTCGCGGCCGTGAGGACTAACCTCCTCACTGAGGTCCTTAAACCACGGGCAAACTCGACAGAGCCTCTGCTGCCGTTTAATGAGGCCTTGTCAGACGTTCTTCTGGGCACTTGGTCCAAGCCCGCTACAGGTCCGCCTGTAGATAGGAACGTGGCCAGGCGCCATTGCCCGGCTCCGGGCGACCCTTGCTTCCTGTCCACCCACCCCACCCCGAGAGCCTGGTCATCCAGGCCTCTAACTCCCAGACCGTATTCCCAACGGCTCCCCCCAATCGGGAATCCAACAGGTACGAGCAATACGTGAAAAAGGTATTCTCCTCCCTAAGTTTGGGGTTGCGGTCAGACAACACCGCGTGCCTCTTGGGCCGTTACACCCACTCTCTGTGGGACACGGTCGCTGACGTGCTGCCACAATGTCGGAAGGGGTCCGGACTAAACTCGCCCAAGCCCTTGCGGAGCGTCGAGATGCAGCACAGTATTCCATCCGGTGTGGGCTGGATACCACGGACTCACTGGGTAGAGCAATGGCAACGACGGTGGCGATTTGTCGCCGCGCCTGGTTGAGGTCCGCCAACTTTTCGGCTGATGTCCAAAATACCCTAATGGGCATGCCGTTTGATGGCCGTCGCCTCTTTGGCGACAAGGCAGACCATGCCCTTGAGCGCTTTAAGGACTCCAGGGCTACGGCCAAGTCCTTGGGCCTCTCAGCCCCATGCCAGCAAACGGCTGCCTTTCGCTCCTTTTGTGGCCAAGGAAAGGGAGCCCCCACTCGTCCTGCCAGCCACGGGCAGCAGACTACCATCCAGCGCAGTGGCGAACGTGGAAGCCGCTGTGGCGGTGGTTGGGGACAACGGCGAGGCCAGTCCACACCTGCCCATACAGCATCCGCCTCAAAACCCTCCTAGTCCAAGCTTTCAGGCCCATGTGACACCAGTGGGGGGCAGGGTTCGCCATTACTACCTCCACTGGTGCACTGTCACATCGAACAGGTGGGTGCTGCAAATCGTCCAAAGGGTTTACTCCCTTCCCTTCGAGGCGACCCCTCCAGCCATGCCACCGCAGAACCACCGCGTGTCGGGGATCACTTGAAACTTCTACAAGAGGAAGTTACGGCCCTCTTGGCCAAGGGGGCCATTGAGCGCGTTCCTGGGCCAGAAGTAGGGTGTGGTTGCTACTCCCACTACTTTCTGATACCCAAGAAGGGCAAAGGGGGCCTACGCCCTACCTTGGACCTGCGGACCGTCAACGGCTACATCCAGAAGGAGAAGTTCAAGATGCTGACTTTGGCTCAGGTCATAGCTGCCCTGGACCCGGGAGACTGGATGGTAGCGTTGGACTTGCAGGACGCCTATTTCTACATCCCCGTCCTGCCGGCCCACCGGTGTTAATTGCGGTTTACGGTAGGCCACGAGCATTTTCAGTTTACCGTGCTCCCCTTCGGCCTTACCAGCGCCCCACGGGTGTTCACGAAAGTGATGGCGGTGGTCGCAGCTCATCTGCGCAGGTTGGCGGTTTCAGTCTTCCCCTACCTCGTCGACTGGTTGTTGAAGGTGGGCTCGCCCCAGACAGTCGTCAGCCACCACCAGACTATGGCCGACCTCCTGCACCTGCTGGGGTTCTCCATCAATGTGCCGAAGTCACACCTGTGTCCCTCTCGGAAGCTCCTCTTCATCAGAGCAGTTCTAGACTCGGCACAGTTTCAGGTTTATCCTCCCAAACAGGGGGTTCAGGATATTCAGGCTCTGATTCCGATCTTTCAACCGTTATCCTGAGTCTCGGTCGGGTTGACGCTGCGGCTTCTGGGGCTGATGGCCTCCTGCATCCTTCTGGTGTATCACGCCAGGTGGCGGATGCGGGCTCTGCAGTGGGACCTGAAGTTTCAGTGAGCCCAGCATCAGGGCAACTTGTCCGACCATGTCTTGATCTCAGAGGGCACTGCAAGACAGTTGCAGTGGTGGCTCACGGACCGTGATTGGGTCAACGGCATATCCCTCTCCCTACCCCAACCGGAGCACGTAGTTGTGACGGACGCGTCCCTCCAGGGCTGGGGGGGCCACGTGGGAGAGGCGGAGATTAGAGGCCTCTGGTCTCCGGTGGAGTCTCGGCTCCACATCAACCTTTTGGAGCTGCAATCGATCCGGCTTGCACTGAAGGCATTCCTCCCCTCTGTCCGGGGGAGTGTAGTGCAGGTGTTCATGGACAACACCACCGCCATGTGGTACTGCAACAAACAGGGCGGGGTGGGGTAGTGGACCCTATGCCAGGAGGCTTTCCGCCTATACCACTTCTGCCAAGAGTGCCGAGGAAGATCAGGCGCGACCTGGCCCAAGTCATCCTTGTGACTCCAGACTGGGCACGAAGATACTGGTATCCTGAGCTACTCAGCATGTCTGTCGATCCCCCGATTCATCTGCCTCTTCAGGAGGACCTTCTGTCGGAGCAGCAGGGGACGGTCCTCCACCCGAATCTGTCCAGTCTCCACCTCCATGCTTGGAGATTGAGCGGCGACAGTTGAGGCCATTTGACTTGCCTCCTGAAGTTTGTAATGTGATTCTGGCAGCTAGGAGTCCCCCCACAAAGTCGGTATACGCCTGCAGGTGGAACAGATTTGTGGCATGGTGCACAGTAAAGGCTGTGGATCCTCTCTCTGCCCCCCTTTCTGAGGTTCTCCTCTTCCTTCTTTCTCTTGCCCAGCAGGGCTCTGCTCTGGGCACTATCAAGGGCTACCCTTCTGCCCTTTCCGCCTTCTTAAGGCTACCTGATCAGCCTTCTTTGTTCAAGTCCCCGATTGTAAATAGGTTCTTGAAGGGCATCACTCATATGTTTCCACCTGTTCCTTTCGTGATGCCCCAGTGGGACTTGAACCTGGTTCTTACTTATCTGAAATGTGCTCCTTTTGAGCCGCTTCATAACTGTCCTCTTCATCTTCTTACTCTTAAGACTGCTTTCCTGGTTGCCATCACCTCTGCCAGGAGAGTGAGCACCAGGCTCTTTTCTCTAAACCTCCTTTTCTTTCTGTCCATCCGGACAAGGTTGTGTTGCGGACAAGACCCTCTTTCCTGCCCAAGGTAGTCACAGCCTTCCACATCGGGCAGTCCATCACCTTGCCCACCTTCTTTCCGCCTCCGCATCCCTCTAAAGAGGAAGAGCAGCTCCACCATCGGAACCCAAAACGTGCGCTCTCATTCTATCTGGATCGCACACGCCAGTTCCGGGTGGATGACCAACTCTTTGTTGGTTACGTGGGCGCTAAGAAGGGACGGGCGGTGCACAAATAGACCATCTCTCGGTGGGTCGGGTTGTGTATCAAGGCATGCTGCTCTTTGGCTAAGGAGAAGCCTCCTGTTGGGCTGAGAGCCCACTCTACTTGGGCCACTCCAGCTACTTCTGCCCTGGGCCAGGGAGTCCCCTTGCAGGACATCTGTCAGGCAGCTACGTGGGCCTCTCTGCACACGTTCGCAAGACACTACTGCCTGGACAGCCAAGTCCAGAGGGATGGCTTCTTTGCCCGTTCCGTCCTCCAGGACTTTCTGGTGTGATTATTGGTTCGCAGAACCACCACCGGGGTTGGTATTGCTGGGGTATCTATTCTAAGGTAAGGAATCTAATACCAACCTGTTTCTTTCATATGCACAAGTTACTTACCTTCGGTAACGATATATCTATAAAAAAAAAGTAGTTAGTATTAGATTCCTTACCGCCCCACCCATCCTCCCCGTTCTGCGAACTGATATCTAGGGTTAAGGTCATCCCCTTTCAGGGCCCTAGTTTCATGGCACCAGTGTTGGTTTTTATCATGGCTCTGCGTTTCTGGCGCGGAAAAGCTGTGTATAAGAACTGACATCAGCGTGCGAGGGCGATGTCTAAGTACTCCGGCGACGTCATCCCGGCGCCGACGACGGACGCGGAGCCACAGGCGACGCCTACCGACGCGCAAGGGTACTGGTATGCAAAAGTTTCCGGATCCAGTCTGACGCCTGGGGATATTCTAAGGTAAGGAATCTAATACTAACTACTGTTTCTTACAGATATATTGTTACCGAAGGTAAGTAACTTGTGCTTCAGTGTCAAACACTAACTAAAGGCAGGTATATAAATCCTCGGTGGCGTTTAGGCTCCCCGGCTGTTTGGAATCTAATTCAAAAGTACCGTGGTTCCAGTCTCCGGAGGGTCTTTTCTCTATTTCCCTCTCTATTTGTATTCCTGCTGTGCGAGTAACCCCGCATTTTTCCAAGCTATCAATTTCATGCGGTAGGTGTTATATACAGTTTTTAGGCTTGTCATGTCGCTCTTGTGGTAGCATTCCCTATCCAGAAGCTGATTCATGGCTTCCTTTATGTAATCTGTTTTATTCCATAAAACTAAATTGCACCCTTTGTCGGAGTTACGAATGACCAACTCAGTATTGGATTTCAGTTTGGTCATTAGTTCATAGTTTTGTAAATCCCTTTTGTTGGTCTCTTGTCTTGACAGTCTCTGCACTTAAGAAACGTAATCACAGTCACAAATTGTTCTTGAAAAATGGCAATTACATCTCGTGGTGTAATTGTGGTGAAGGTGGAGCTGGGTCTCAAGGGTGTTGTTTCTAATGTAGACCTCGTATTTTCCTTGATAAGGTCTTGCATAACTCGTAGTGTTGACATGTCAGATGCTGTTAGGTCAAATGGTGGCGTGAACAAAGAGATTGGTCCAGTTGGCTATCAGACAAAGTTTCATTGGGCTTGTTTATATTATATATAGCGGAATTTTGTCAATAAAGTGAGCAGCACCAGTCAGTTGAAGTCCGTGTTCATTCATCCGTTACAAGAAAACGAGTGAGTGAAATTTCTAATATTTATATATATATATATATATATTTTATTTTTGCCACAAAGTGATCCTGCAGTCGATGCGCTCAACAGCGTGTGCTCGGCTCAGGGGTCGGATCCTTACCCAATTAGAGTTTATGTCACAAAGGGAGCGGCACACCAAATTTCTTTTTGAAGCCTTTTAATCAGAGCTTCACCTCAACAACGCGTTTCAGCCTCACAGGGCTTTGTGAACTATATATATATATACATATATATTTTTTTTTCACCAAAAAAAACAAGGTTTCAGGGACATTATAGTTAGGTTCAGATTTTACATATACAAAACCATAGAAATTCATCAGTTATAGTTAACTCATGCAACTAGTTTGTGCCCTTAGGTAACTATAATTCATGCATCCGCCATGCACAGTTTTCCCATCGATAATATCATAAAAGATGTCATGAGTGATGTAATATGTGGGGTAATTAGCAGTATATGGTGATGGTGAAAGTTATATGTACCGTGGGGCACGAATTATCGTAATTTCAGATAACTATTACCGATGAATTTCTGTGGTTTTGAGTGTGTAAAATCTGAACCTAAATATATATGTCCCTGTAACTTTAGCTTTTTTCCAAATATATATATATATATATATATATATATATATGAACAATGTTCCTGTTCACCAGTACACGGTGAGGGAAAACCAGGTGACGACCTCAGAACTGCCTCCAACACTTGCAGCAATCAGGACACGAAAAGCAATTTTCAAGTGAAGAGCAGAGTGAAAATGTATTCACAAAGAATATAGGGACTTAATGTCAATCCATGACGCGTTTCGCTCCACGAAGGAGCTTGGTCACATGATGCGTCCCAGAGTGCATTGCAATTTTATAGTGCACACAAAAGTAAGCAAAAAAATAAACACACACCTAAAGTGAAAAAATGAAAGACAGACTATTCAAAAACACAGTTTGCAAACAAACAACATAATGTTGAATGAGAGGACCATCAAGAAATCAAGCTTGGCCAATTACTATACATTAAACCACATCAAATATATGTATAGCAATAGAGTTAAGACAAGTATCAAAACAATAAATGTTAAGGAGAATATTAGTGCATTGTTGACTAGCAGTATTTATAAAAAAAATCATATATATATATATATATATATATATATATATATATATATATAGTCGCGACAAGCGTCCTATAGTAGCTGCATATTTCATAAATAGATAACCACTCCTAAATAGTTCCTAATTCATTCTCCAAATTTCAATTGCTAAACAATCGAGCACATGTGGTCAGTAAAATTTCACGGCCATAAACAACCAAGTCTACAAACATGATCTCCTAAAGGCGGCATGGGTGTAGTCCGAAAAAAGTGTATAAGTGCTATATACATAGAAGATTCTCATGGTTATAAGATGGTAAAAATATGCAAAAATGTAAATATGTGTCTGCAGCTTGAGAAGCAACTCAGAAAATGTATTTATTTATTTATTTTTGGAATTTATACAGCGCTCTGTTACCCGTGGGTGTCCTGGCGCTAAGTATTACTCCTGAGCTAGAGGCAGGTTAGGGAATCAGATGGTAAACAACCATGTCTTTAATGCTTTTCTAAAGGCCATGACGTCCGTCAGTTTTCTGAGGGCATGGGGCAAGGTATTCCAGGCTTTGGCTGCGCCCAGCACAAAGCTTCTGCCTCCCCACCGTGCCTTCTTAAAACAAGGCATCACGATCAACCCCATGTCAGCTGATCTACGATTTCTCATCGGACGGTACCAATAAAAGTGTCGCCGAACGAATAAAGGTCACTTGCCTTGTAAGGACTTGAATACTAGGCATAGGGCCTTAAAAAGAATTCTCTTTCGCATTGGAAGCCAGTGCAGCTTGACCAGCTCCTGAGACACGGAAACAAATTTAGGGATCCCCAGAATGAGCCTTGCAGGCGCATTTTGAAGTACCTGCAATTTGGTAAGTACCGCCTGTTGGGAACCAAGAAATAAACCATTGCAATAATCCAACTTTGCCATGACCAGCGTTGTGACCACTGTTTTCATGTCACTGTCAGGGATGAATGGAAGGATCTTGCGAATGGATTTAAGCAGGTAAGCCACCGAAGAAGATAGGGCACTGACCTGGGGACGGAAGGTAAGTTGATCATCGATCAACAGCCCCAGATTTTTCACCTTCGCTACTGGGGTGGGGGCATTGCCCATCTGGTCTGGCCACCAGCTTGGGCTCCAGAAGTTGGTGTTTGAACCGAACACTATAACTTCGGTTTTAGCCGAGTTCAATTTAAGGCAGTTAACTGCCATCCAGTTCCCAACTGCCAGCATACACTCCTGGAAATTCCTAGCTACTTCTGCTTCCCTCCCTGGTAATACTGACACCACAATAATACTGACACCAAATAAGGTGTGAGATCAAACCCATGTGCCCGGATTACTGGCGCCAATGAGCTAACGTAAACGTCAAACAACGTAGGGATCAAGGACGAACCCTGAGGAACTCCCCAGGGCAGGATGAAGGGTTTTGACTCATAATCTCCCATGGCCACCTTCTGGACTCTGCCGGACAGGAAGGCTTTAAGTGTGTCAAGCGCTTTCCCTTGAACTCTGCGAGTCTTCAAACGGTCCAGTAGAATCCCTTGGTGGACCGTATCGAAGGTAAAATTGATGCCTGTTTCCAACAAGCTGGAAAACCTCCTGTCCCAAGCATTATGTTGAAAACGGACACCAGCGATGAAACTATCAGATCTGGGGCCAGTTTCATCACAGCCACCGGACAGGAGTCTGACGGAGCACCTGATTTTGCTGCTAACAATAGCCGCCTAATTTCTTCGCCATTTACTGGCGAAAAGCTATCCAGATTATGTCCTAAGGATGACTGCATCACAATTTCTGCGGAGGCCGCCTGGCTGTTCAGCCTCTCCTGACTAGAGAAAGCTTGGAAAATCGACTCCCCCTTACTTTGAAAGAATCTGGCCAGATCTTCACATAATTCAGAACTTGCGGGAATGGCAGCGGAAGCCGGATCAGCCAAGGCTGCCACCATCGCAAACAGTTCCTTTGCCAAATTCTTAGCCAAGTTTATACGATTGGTATAGAATTCTTGTTTTGCCTTCCCCACCGTTTTTTTATAAGTTAGGAGACTTTGTTTCAGGCGACTTCTATCACTTTCCCTGTATTCCTTCCGCTAGACCCTTTCCAATTTTTTACATTCCCGCTTGTAATTTCTTAGTTCCTCAGAGAACCATGGCGCTGAAGGCCGTGCTCTGGCAAGGAGGCGTAGTTTGGGTGGGGCAAGAAAGTTGCACTCTTCATCAATCCAGCTAGTGTGGGCAAGCGCCGCCGCTTCCACCTCTAATGGAAGGGGCTCCTTTGAGGAGAGCAAATAATCTTCCAATGAGCTACCCTCAATTTTATTCCAGGCCCTGCATACCCTAGCTGTTTTAGGTGGGCACCCTCCACCTTGGGATTTAGGCACCGAGATGGCAAATAGCAGCGCCCTGTGATCGGACCAAGTGAGTGGTAAGGATTTAGTAAAACCCAGAGTGGGGTGGTTCGAGAAAATCCCGTCTAGGGTATGGCCGTAGTTATGCGTGGAACCACTAACCAATTGTTTAAGCTCAGCCCCCTCCATCAGGTCAATAAGTGTGTAGGTGTCTGCATCCATGGGGTTTTCTAGATGGAAGTTAAAATCTCCCAAGACAGTA
The DNA here is from genome assembly GCF_964263255.1 of Lissotriton vulgaris. Classification (NCBI taxonomy): domain Eukaryota; kingdom Metazoa; phylum Chordata; class Amphibia; order Caudata; family Salamandridae; genus Lissotriton; species Lissotriton vulgaris. The sequence continues at coordinate 39,548 of NW_028242996.1, forward strand.
AAGTCCTTGGAGCATAGTCCCTCCTCCAGAATACTTCCCACAGAGCTCAGGAAGATGGTTTTGGAGCCAGGGGGTCTATAAACTAAAGATCCAATAAAGGACTGATGGTTGCCTAAGGTAAAGTTAAAAGCTACCGCTTCACAGCCGTCCACAGTTAAGGGGTGAAAGAGAGCGTTAAGAGAGTCATGATAGATCACTGCCAAACCTCCACCTTTCCTCAGTGGCCGGTCCCCCGTAAAAGTAAGGTAACCAGGGGGAGTGGCTTTAACTAAGTCCGGGCCGGAAGCAGCGTCCGTCCATGATTCAGTCACAAAAGCGATTTTAATATTTTCTTCCTGTATTAACAGCGCACACTCCAAGCTGTGCTTTACCAACGATCTAGCATTCACCAGGAGGCACTCAAAGGTACATTCCACCGCTTTATACTTTCCTCGATCTACTCTGAAAGAGGCCTTAATGGGGGACATTAATACCGCGGGGATCGCTCTCGTACAGCCTAAGCAGGCATGTGGGCTTGATGGTTGGTCCTTATTCGTATTTAGGACTACACAGCTAGGTTTCCTCCCAGGTCCCATCAAATCTCGCAATGTTTCTGAGCTATATGTCACCCTCTGTGGATCTCCCCTTGTGCAACCGGCAGCGTGCGTGGCCCTAGGCCCGGGCCAGGCTCGAATGGGCGCAGACGGGCTTGCCTTTGACGCGCCGCCGGCGCGACCGCGCAGCGGTCGCGTCATCGCGACCTTTATGCACCAAGGGAACAGGGTAGGAGAAAGACTAGACTGCTCGACCTTGGCCCACCACAAGATGGCAGCCGTCCGGCGAGCATCCGGTCGCAGTTCCCCTCCCTGTCTCCACCCTTGAGCAAAGCTAGGGGCTAGGAGCTCGCAAATCAGCCTGCCCCTCCTGCCAGGAAATCGGTATTTACAACAAGGGAGTAAGTTGATAAAAACTGCACTTTTATAAACGGGGTAAAATGATACAAATTTCTCCGTTATTTAGGAGCTGCGCACCGGACCTAATATTGCACCATATTGCACAATAACACCCTGATAAAACTTACAGACAGATTAAAATTGACTGATACCTCCCCAGCTCCCGGCTCACGCCTCAGGAGCAATACAGGACGCGCGGTCGCGTCATCGCGACCTTTATGCACCAGGGGAACAGGGTAGGAGAAAGACTAGACTGCTCGACCTTGGCCCACCACAAGATGGCGGCTGTCCGGCGAGCGTCCGGTCTCAGTTCCCCCTCCTGTCTCCACCCTTGAGCTAAGCTAGGGGCTAGGAGCTCGCAAATCAGCTTGGCCCTCCTGCCAGGAAATCGGTATTTACAACAAGGGAGTAAGTTGATAAAAACTGCACTTTTAAAAACGGGGTAAAATGATACAAATATCTCCGTTATTTAGGAGCTGCGCACCGGACCTAATATTGCACCATATTGCACAATAACAACCTGATAAAACTTACAGACAGATTAAAATTGACTGATACCTCCCCAGCTCCCGGCTCACGCCTCAGGAGCAATACAGGACGCACGGTCGCTTCATCGCGACCTTTATGCACCAGGGGAACAGGGTAGGAGAAAGACTAGACTGCTCGACCTTGGCCCACCACAAGATGGCGGCTGTCCGGCGAGCGTCCGGTCGCAGTTCCCCCTCCTGTCTCCACCCTTGAGCTAAGCTAGGGGCTAGGAGCTCGCAAATCAGCCTGCCCCTCCTGCCAGGAAATCGGTATTTACAACAAGGGAGTAAGTTGATAAAAATGGCACTTTTAAAAACGGGGTAAAATGATACAAATATCTCCGTTATTTAGGAGCTGTGCACCGGACCTAATATTGCACCATATTGCACAATAACAACCTGATAAAACTTACAGACAGATTAAAATTGACTGATACCTCCCCAGCTCCCGGCTCACGCCTCAGAAAAGAACACAAACCATTTCATAATGAGTGACAACAGGATTATATCTGTAAAAAAATTACTTGATTATTCCTCAGCTAATTATTGAAAAATGGGGAGACATGAGGGAAAAATCTCAGTTGATATACAGATTAGTATTGACACATTAATCTAGAGTGGAGAACACTGCAGAGCAATGAGAGAAATACATCAATTGTTAAAGCCAAAAATCATTCATCTAATAAACTATCTAAATAGTTCTTATTAATCATTTCTGTATGGCTTAAAACTAAATTAGAAGGATACAGTAAAGACGTATGCATTGTTTTTAGAGGAAGTTGTATAAATCCTCCGTTAGATTCAATCCATTAGAAGCCCTGGTATCAAGAGATAAAATAAAGAGGGATTCTTTCTGTCTTAACAATCTTTCACGGTTCCCACCCCGTCCGGGATACAGAACAGAACATAAGACAGTATATTCAAGGTCCTTCAGTTGGTATTGTGAACAGCCCTGAAATGTCTCACCACCGTATAATTGGTGTCGGAGTTCACAATGGCCCTTATGTGCTGCAAAATGCGTTTATGCACAGGGAGTTTAGTGCTCCCTATGTATTCAAGATTGCAGATGCACTTATAGATAACAAACTCCGACCTGCATGTTAAATATTCCTTGTTGGACCTGGCCCTTTTGGCAGGTTCACCCCGAGACGTTATGCTTTTTCCTTGCCTGTTTCTGTGACCTGGTGTTGGTGGTTTTAGGCCTCTGCGCACGTTTTCACTGTGGTACAGTGTAAAGTGCGTGAGCTATCTGTGTATGTGTGGTGAGTGACCTGCCCTCCTATAGGAATGAATGGGGAATATGTATGCCCATGGTAGTTCCTGATGTGTGGGGAGTGCAGGGTCGAGTTTGGTATGTGCGAACTTGTGAGATTGAATGCTGCGCAATGGTATATGCGGCATGATTGTGTCTAGTGTAGAAGGCCACTTTTAGAAGTTGGCATATTTGTGTAATTTGTGCCTGGCGTGTGATTGGCTGGAGCCTGGCTCCAGGAGGGTGCCTGGGCCTGCTTGTGGATTGACTGTCTGGTTTGAGGGTGACAGGGGCTGGGGAGCCCCGAGGAGGTTGTCTGAGTCAGCCCTTGGTTGAATGACTGCATCTGCAACTAGAGTGGTGGGAGGAGATAGCACCTGGGAGTGAATAGGGCTGGGTTTTTCCCACACAATGCTGGCTCCACCCCCTGTGGGGCGTCTGATGTCCCTAGCCTGGCCTGTGAAAGGAGTTCCCTATAACCAGTTGTAGCTGGTTCTCACATTGCCTGCACCCTGCTAGACAAAGGATTTTACAGTATAAAAAGGGGCTGTGTCCCCTTCCAAAATGTTCTTGTGTTCTGACTTGAATCCTGCCAGGGGCGTGCTGCTGCTTGGGCTCAGGGGAAGGCTTGCCTCCCTGGGCCCTGCCCAGCCCCTGGATACTTGATGGACTTTTCTTTCCTGGGAGCTGATGTGCTCCACCTTATGTCCTGACTGATGAGCCCCTGGACTTCTGAAGGACCATGTTACTGGGACCTGCTTTCTGCTGTGTGGTCCTTTCTGGGGGCTTGGTGGTCCCTTTGCCCCTTTGGTGCCTGGGAGCGCTTGCTTTTTGTTCTAGCGCTTTGGAGCGCTTTATTTCCCACTAGCGCTGAAGAAGCGCTTTATGTCCACAGCCGGTGCCCACCCGGCATTTGCCGTTTTTATTGCTGGTTTTTGGGCCCCAAAGAGAGTGCCCACCTCGCTGCATATTTAAAATTACGGAGCTCACCGCCGCCGGCCCAGAGATCGTGTGAGGGGGGCGCTGTGCCCGCCTCCCGGCCAGGGCCGCGCTGCCATTGGCGGCCCTGCGAGACAGGAAGTCAGGAAATCTTTGTGGGACATAGGCGGGGCCTGGCGTGCGTGATTTCCGCTTCCCCCTGCCGGGGGGAAGCCTTCTTTTTTGTTGCCGGTCTCCCATGTGATGGAGGGAGACCGGAGATGGGCCCGGAGTGTTGCAGCCTGTAGCGGGGCTCCCTTCTGCTGAGGGAGCCCTGGAGAAGAAGAGAGAAGAGCCGCCCGCAGCAACGGAGGGTCCCGAGGAGCGAGAGCTCTCCTCCGACGGCCACTGCCAGACCCGGTGAGTGAAGGAGGGCTGGGGCCTTTCAATGGGAAGCAGAGCGGCCGCGATTGATAGCGGGCCGCTCCACCGACAGGGGCATTGTTGCATGTAGAGCCCTGAGAAGGCTCCAGGGGCCATTTTAGCTAGAGGGGGCGTCGGGGCACATTGCCGGTGCCAGCCCCCTCCTGCCTGCGAGATGTTTTGTTCAGAGCCCCGAGAGGCTCACAGCACCCCTTTTGTCGAGGAGCCCACGAGGGGCCCAGGCGCCACAGTTGTTGAGGAGCCCACGAGGGGCTTAGGCACTACATTTGTTAAGGAGCCCATGAGGGGTTCAGGCATTACTTAGTTTTAGTGCCAAGTGAGGCTCTTCGGGGGCACGAGTGCTTTGTGCAGAGCCTGGAAGGCTCCAACGTTGCCCCCACCATTGTTATCCCAGCTGCCCAGCAATTAGTGGGCAGCAGCACCGTTTAGGACCCTGACTATTGGGACACAGGGCGTCCTGGCCCCAACAAGGCCAGTTGGCCTCGGGATTGCAACAGGTGGTGGCATATGTAAGTTTTTGTGCAATTGTGTGGTTTTATTGCACCTCTGAATGTTTTTAGGCATCATGTGTTTTTGCACTATTGAGTTATGTTCTGTCACCTCTGAATGTTTTTATGCATCATGTGTCTTTCTTGTTCTTACACCTCTGAATGTTTTGGTTTATGCATCATGTGTCTTTCTTGTGCTGCACCTCTGAAAGTGTTTTGATGCATCATGTGCCATGTTCTTACACCGCTGAATGTATGTTTTATGCATCATGTGTTTTCCTTTCTTACACCTCTGAATGTGTTGGTTATACATCATGTGTTTTTCCTCTGTTGCACCTCTGAATGTTTTAGGCATCATGTGTTTTCCTTCCCTGCACCTCTGAATGTGTTTTTGATGCATCATGTGCCTTTTCCCTACACCTCTGAATGTTGTATGCATCATTTGTAATGTGTTCTTGCCTATACCCCTAAATGTATTTTTATTCTTAGGTGGTTGTGTCCTAGTATAGTTTATACTAGAGAGGTTATGTGTCCATGCTTGATCTAGGCCTATGGTTATTAGTATTGCGTAGTGTGTACCTACCTTAGACCAGTGGTTACTGGTTGTGATCCGGAATTGTTATTTTATGTTATATCTTATGTTCTATGCTCTAGAAGTGCTGATTCTGACAGTGGCCCACGTGGCCCTGTCCTGTGTAAATAATCCCTTGCGAATATTGCCCGTGCCAGTTGGCACAATGTATATTGTGTGATTACTATCTTATGTGTTTTGACAATACAAAAGTTATTTTTATATAACCTTGTGTGGAGTTCCTTTTGTGGTGTGCCTAGGATGTTGTTGCTGTTGTGTGCGTGCGCAAATACTTTACACATTGCCTCCCGGATAAGCCTGTCTGCTCGTGCCAAGCTACCAAGGGGGTGAGCAGGGGTTATCTTGGTGTGTGACTCCCTTGCCCTGACTAGAATGGTGGTTTCTGCCTGGCTTTGGCATAAGCCTTAGCCAGACAGAAAATGCCAGTTCTAACATTCCTGAATAGGGATTTTAACCTCACTAAAAGCTGTTATATAGTGGGTGCTATTTTTTGCAAAAGTGCAGGCACATCAAGATGTACATTTGAAGAATCCCATTTTACTGAGCCAGGACTTTTTAGGTAAAACCTCAGGCATAGGTCTATCTAGGGCATCACGCATGGAAGCTGCCCTCCTGAATGTAATTGCTGGTAAACTAGGCATGATAGATCCCAAGATATTGTCAGTTAAAATAATGGGCCACTCCGCACACATGATGTAGCGGATGGTCCTTTCTTGGGCACAAAAAATGGTAATTAATCTTACTGAACATTCAGTGGTGTTGGAAATGGTATCTTTAGGATCAAGTAGAACTTTCCGATCAAGTGACTTAGCTTTAATTAAGGCTTGATCCAGGATTCTCTTGGTGTAACCCCTATTGCGGAATCGCTCTACTGATTCAGCTAAACAAATATCAGCTATTGACCTGTCACTATAAATCCGACAAATTCGGATGAACTCCCTATACGGAATACTGTTGATTGTGTGAATGGGATGGGCACTCAGGGCATGAAGGATAGAATTGCCCGCTGTGGATTTACGATGAAGCCTGGTCTTAAGCTCATTGTTGTCCACATAAAGCTGTACATCCAAGAACTCAGCCAACTTGTTGTTAATAGTGGCAGTAAATCTAAGATTGAGTTCATTAGTGTTGATATCATTTACAAATGCCAAAGCGTCATCAGTAGACCCTCTCCAGATTATGCAAACATCATCGATGTAACGCCAGTAGTGAACAATGTATTGCTGCCTTTGTTTGTTATGGTTAGCTGGAAATTTTACTGACATAAAACCATAGAAATTCCAACGTTATAGTTAGTTGGACTCACTATACAAGCGCGCCTGCAATGCACTGCTGATGACGTCACATATTACATCACTCATGACATCGTCAGTGACATCACTCATGACATCACTGATGACACCATCCTTGTGACAGTGACAGACCTCCTTTTAGTGTAATGTTATCCTTGAAATAGATATTCAAAAATAGAAACTAACATTTTCAAAAAAAATGGAGATACCCATACCAGTTACAACAACCAATTCAGTAATTCCACCATCTATATACGCATCCACTCATTTACCAACAGTTCTATATAGTCACTCATACATATACTCACTCATCAAATGTAGTGATACATCTATACATCCTGTTATATACCGACAGTCATCCAAAAAAGGGGCGCGTCGCGTAAGCATGTCGGGTCATGTGACCTAAAAATAACACTTTTTATTGGTGCAGAACAGTTTTGGTTTCTAAATGATGAAAGCCCAGGTCATGTGACCTGAAAATAACACTTTTCATTGGTTCAGGACAGTTTTTTTTTCCAAATGATGAAAGACCCCACCTTTTTTCCTTATTCTGACTTTGTCCTTTGACTGAGGAAGACCTGTTTGGAGATCAAACAGAAATATTTTGTACTTTAAAATGGCTACAGTAGCAGCAGCAGCTGGAGCATCTGCACCACCACCACCACCACCACCACCAAGAGGACCACCACAACATTACATTGGTGGTCAAGAAGAGGAGGAGGAGGAGGAGGAGGAGGTGGAGGGGGAGAAGGTGGCTGCCAGAAGACAATACCCCATACAAGCCAAGGCAGCACATTGTATGGGAGTTTTTTTGTATCCCAGAGGGCAAGAAGAAAGTCAATGCGCCCAAGGTGACTTGCCAAATCTGTGGCATGGAACTTTCAAGGGGGAACCCTAAAAAAAAATATTCATTTGGTAATAATACCATGATTAGACACATGCAGCGCAAGCATCCAAACAACTATGGTGCCGCAGAGGTGAGAGAACTGGCCAGTAACCCTCCCCAATCTTCAACCACCACGTCCAAAAGAAAGCAACCCACTCCATCGGGACCAGAGACAAGGGAGACGATCCCTTGCATACAACCACGGTTTGGGGAATTCAGGATCACATGTATTTTTTGCGGTAAGACCATCTCCTCTGGTGAGCAGAGCATAAAGCTCATCCTCCTTGCTGGTGACAACCACAATTGCCCCAAAAAACCCTAATTTTTTCCTGATTTTCTTTTGCTCCAGTTGAGCCATTTTCAATTCCCTCTTTTTGTTTATCCACATAAAAATAACAAAAAAAATAAAATAGTTCATAAAAGCCAAAAAAAGTATAAAATGTTCAAAAAACATTAAAAAAATCTAAAACAACAAAAAGAAGAAAAAAAACAGTTCTTTTTAGAACTACCTCCAATTTTTAAAAAAGGCTACATTTTTTAAAAACTCTATCATTCTTTTTTTTCCCCCAGTGCGCGTACCGGGCGTACCGGGTGCTCCCCCGCGCAAATCTCGCCCGCGGGGCCCTTTTATAGCCCCCACATCAAACCTAGGGGGTCAAGGGGGGTCTACTCTGCCCCCTTATGGTCATTTACCCCTTTGTTTTTGCCACCTCTTGTGTCTCGATCCTACCAAGACACAAGATGGCGGCCGCTCCGGACTGTTTGGAATGTTGACAGACACCCGAGAGCCAATCAGCTTTCCGCACGCGAACTCACGTAGCGCGCTGGTTAGCGCCCCGGTGCGCGTACAGGGGAGCGCTTATAGATATATATATTTTTTTAACCTAAATTACTCAAAATCCACTGGAGCACATATCTTGAGACATAGCAAAGGCACATTGGGCTACCAGTCCCAACAATTTTGCCAAGTTTGGTGGAAATCCATTCAGCCGTTCGGGCTAAAAGTGAGGTCGACCGCCCTATGGAAATTAACATGGGGAAAACACGTTTTGGGACCCCCTTTTATCTCGGCCCCGCTTAACAAATCCCCCCCAAAATTTCAGGGAAGGACCGGGGCGCCACGAGGCGAATTTGAGGAAATTTTCAGGCAGATTCCTCAACCGGCACCAGAGTTATTCACAATAGAATGTTGAGATTTTGTATTGAAAATAATCCTAACTATAACTACCTACTGGCGACCGCCAGTAGGTAAGAAATAAAGATATATATATATATATATATATATATATATATATATATATATATATATATATATATATATATATATATATATATATATTACCTACTGGCGATAGCCAGTAGGTATATATAGTTAGGATTTTTTCCCTATGGGATTTCTGAAAATTCTATGTCTAATAACTTTGGCGTTTGTGGACGGAATAGGCTGAAATTTTCAGGAAAATGGCACATTTTGTTTCTGAGCAGCCCCTGAAAATTTGGTGGGGTTTCGTCAAGGGGGGGCTGAGAAAAAAGGGGGGTCCCAAAACGCGTTTTTCCCATTCATTTTTCCATAGGGCGGTTGGACTCACTTTTAGCTCGAACGGCTGAATGGATTTGCACGAAACTTGGCAAAATTGTAGGGACTGTTAGCCCGATGTGCCTTTGCTAGGTCTCAATATATGTGCTTCAGTGGATTTTGAGAAATTAACGTTTAAATCAAGATATATATCTGTAACAGCGCTCCGGGCAGCGATCCGGTCCGCTTACTTTTCGCTTATCGGAACTTTGCGCGCAGAAAGCTGATTGGCTCTCCGGTGTCTGTCAACATTCTAAACAGTCCGGAGCGGCCGCCATCTTGTCTCTCGGTAGGATCGAGAGAGAAGAAGAGGTGAAAAACGAAAGGGGAATTTAATGAAAGGGGGCAAGGTATCCCCCTCTTGACCCCCTAGGAATGTTGTTGGGGTTATTAAAGGTTCCCGTGGGGAAAATAAAAAAAAAATGATTTTTCACGGTAGAAGCGCTTCACGGGCCGCGAACTGGGCCGCAAACTGGTAGCGAAACGGGAATTCGCCATTTTGTGCTTCGTTAATTAAATTACTAGGTATAAGTGGGTGCGGGAGACGTATCCTAATCCCCTATGTTTCCTGAGGGTGGCTGAGGAGGCTGATATATGTTGATACATCTCTTCCAGCGGCTGTGCGTGAGCTTTTTTTTTTTTTTGCTGCGTGACAGTCCGGAGCGGCCGCCATCTTGTCTCTCGGTAGGATCGAGAGAGAAGAAAAGGTGAAAAACTAAGGGGGAATTTAATGAAAGGGGGCAAGGTATCCCCCTCTTGACCCCCTAGGAATGTTGTTGGGGTTATTAAAGGGTCCCGTGGGGAAAATAAAAAAAAATGATTTTTCACGGTAGAAGCGCTTCACGGGCCGCGAACTGGGCCGCAAACTGGTAGCGAAACGGGAATTCGCCATTTTGTGCTTCGTTAATTAAAGTACTAGGTATAAGGGGGTGCAGGAGACGTATCCTAATCCCCTATGTTTCCTGAGGGTGGCTGAGGAGGCTGATATATGTTGATACATCTCTTCCAGCGGCTGCGCCATCTTGCCTTTTTTCCAATGCCACAATTTTGTCGTACACGGCAGCCATTTTAGATGCCAGGCTGGTCCCAGGCTATCACCTAACCCTGCGGATGTAGTTTTCTGGCCCCAGCTGTAGAGAATTCAGACATGCCAATCCTCCCGATTCAGGCGTGTGACTACTGATTTCAGTGCTAGTCTCCCGCCTCCCGATTTCTGCAAGCAAAAACCCGGGGGCATATTACGAACAACTAGCGATAATTTTTGTCTCTAACTTGTTTAGAGACAAAAATTATGGCCGTACATCGGCGATTTTTATCGCAGATAAACCTTGCTATTATCGCAGAAAAGTCAGCGATATTCATGTATTATCGAGCAAATGCTCTTAGCCATGTTATCCACCTCCCATTGGATAACATGGCTAAGAACTGCTCAGGGCAGGTGTTAGATTTTGGAGATATTCGCGCTTAGCGCGAATATCTTCAAAAGTTGGTAATAGAAGGTAGCGATGTTAGGGACTGTTTCCAGTCGCTAACATCTTGGCACGCCACTTTGCATGTCATTAGTGATAAGTATCACTGACATGCAAAGCGGGGCCCAAGATGGTCGCTATCTCCTTTTAGCTGTCACTAACTGGTGTTAGCGACAGCTTGGTAATAGGGAGATAATTTTATCTCCGCTTTCAAGGCTTTTAAAGCCAAAAAAGCGGAGATAAACCCCCTTGATAATATGCCCCACGATTCCTTGGGGGTTTCAGCTGACAGGGCTTGGTATTGTGTTACATGGTAATTTTTCCAGGAAACGTCAGAGGGTCGATGCAGGGGTTCTAGAAGAGGTGATAAACCATTTAAGCCTCATGAACAAGCGCATGGTCTTTTAAAGATTTGTGAAGTACTCGGAGCGGCGGTGTGTGTGTTTCCTCTTTCAGGAGCGGGCGGGGGGGCACTGCCAGCAACTTGCCAGGTCAGGTAGTGTTCAACACGTGCATCACCCTTTCTCTGCTTGCTATTGCGCTCCATGCTTCGGAAAGGTAAGAAAAAGAACGTGCATTTGAGTTTGAAATGTCCGATCCTGCAGCAGCACACTTCCAAAGCCCACACATGACAATAACCCGATTCAAGGCCCCATTCACCCGTTTTTAAAAAAATAGATAACACTCCAACAAAGTAAGGTTATAAAACTTTATTAACTATTAACTTTAACGAACGGAACAAAAACTAAAAACATTTAAACATTTCTCAACACAAAAAGCAACAATGGTTAGAAGCTGTCTTTTGTGCGAATAGTCCCAAGGCAGCACAACGTGCGGAGTTCTGGACGGCACCCAGGTGATGTCGCCTGGGTGCCGCACTGGTTTAGGGATCCTACAATGCAGCACAGAAAAACAGCGTGGGGCGTCCCGGGTGGTGTGGGGGGAGGCCTCGTCAGTAGCGGTCTGTGTCCAGTGTCACATGGCTGACACAACATGTACGACAGGCACCCAGGTGATGTCCAGTAAACTGCCGCACTGGTTTTGGTATCCTACAATGCTGCTCCGAAAATTGGCGTGCGGCGGCCCGGGGGGGGGCGTGGGGGAGGCGGCGTGAACGGGCCTCCCCAGGTGGCGGCCATCTAGCTGAGTTGCGCCCGCTCTTGCGGCTACAGCGTCTCGCTCACCATGTTGTTGAGTTGCTCCCACTCTTGCAGTGCAGCGATAGGCGGCTGCCACATGGCTCTTAAAATGGCGGACGGCTCCTCGGTTTTGGGCCTGGTCCACTGAAATGGCCCTGGGACACTTTGGAACTCGGACGCTTGCCTGCTAGGGCTTGGGCTCCATTCTCGAAAAGCGTCCCCTCAGCCGTGAAGATTGTACAAAAGTCTTGGGGGCCCCCGACTCCCGCAGGCTTCCGGTGGGGAGCGGCTGCCATGATTGCTCGCGGAATGACCACGACGGAGCCACGAGATGGTGGTGCTCTCATGCTGACGCCAGCTTCAGTCTGAATGATCCAGAAACAAGGTGGGGCTTTCATCGTTTGGGAAAAAAAAATGTTCTAAACCAATGAAAAGTGTTATTTTTAGGTCATATGATCAAGCCTTCCATCTTTAGGAAACCAAAAGTAAAATGAACCAATGAAAAGTTTTATAAACAAGTCACATGACCTGTTATGCGGCATAGGGCTACAAAAAGCGTAGAAAATCCGTTGGCACGTGAGGCGGCGTCAGTAGCGGACCGATGTGCGAATAGGCCGAAGGCAGCACAACGGGCCGAGATCCGGATGGTACCGAGGTGGTGTCCAGCAAATTGCCGCACTGGTGTGGCCATCCTACAATGCTGCGCCGAAAGACGGCGTGTCCAGCTGAGTTGCGGTCACTGTTGCGGTACAGTGACTCGAACGCGCCGAGATCCGGATGGCACCGAGGTGGTGTCCAGCAAATTGCCGCACTGGTGTGGCCATCCTACAATGCTGCGCCGAAAGACGGCGTGTCCAGCTGAGTTGCGGTCACTGTTGCGGTACAGTGACTCGAACGCGCCGAGATCCGGATGGCACCGAGGTGGTGTCCAGCAAATTGCCGCACTGGTGTGGCCATCCTACAATGCTGCGCCGAAAGACGGCGTGTCCAGCTGAATTGCGGTCACTGTTGCGGTACAGTGACTCGAACGCGCCGAGATCCGGATGGCACCGAGGTGGTGTCCAGCAAATTGCCGCACTGGTGTGGCCATCCTACAATGCTGCGCCGAAAGACGGCGTGTCCAGCTGAGTTGCGGTCACTGTTGCGGTACAGTGAGTCGAACGCGCCGAGATCTGGATGGCCCCGATGTTGTGTCCAGCAAGTTGCCGCACTGGTGTGGCCATCCTACAATGCTGCGCCGAAAGTCGGCGTGGGGTGCCCCGTTGGCTTATGAGGTGATGTCAGTAGTGGACCGATGTGTGAATAGGTCGGAACCAGCACAAGGCACCAAGATCCGAATGGCAAGTCCTGGATGTTGAGTGCCTCAGTTGAGAGTTCTGAGCAGTGCTTGTAAGACTGTCTGAAGCTTATTTGCACCTGCTGCAGCTTCACTAGGTCCGGCGGAACTTTTTTCCTTTTCCTTTCTGCTTCTTTTCCTACAATCCGTTTCATCTGAAGACACGACCAGGTCCCTGAATGTGTGCAGGGGGACGCTATTGATTGAATGAAAATGGCGGCTTGACACAAAGCTGACTCAAGCGTTACTGTTGGTGCTATACAGACAAAAATTGGTTTTCAGTTTGTACATTCTTCAGGTTTTTTTTTTCCATTCAAGTCTGATTGAGAGTTTGTAGAAAAATGGCTTCAGATTTTCCATATACTACTCTTCAACATTCTTCCTAAATGTAACAATGTGAAACTCACTAGGAGAACGGCTGTTTCTGTTTCCTTTCAAAATGCTGCCAACAATATTTTCTGAATGGAAGACACCATCTTGTAGCATAAAGGGCCGAAAGGGGTTCTGGTCTGGCCGATGGTTGGTGGAGACATTTTGACTATATCTTGGACCTGCCCGGCCTCGCCCAAAATGGCGCCGGTATAAATGGGACTCGTAACTCCTTGCCCGCAAATGTATATCTAGAAAATTTTATTGTAAGTGGCCCTGTTCTATTTTAATTACAAAATGTATGTCCACCGATTCCGCAACTGTTAGACACCTTAGTTCTTGCAACCTAATGGCCCGCTCGTTACGTTCCTCTACAGTGTAAATGTCTCCTCATCATATACGATTTCAGTTTGCTCCGTGGCCGGCCCACGTGGTTATAGGCCCGTATTTGTATACTGACATTTTCTCAATAAAGGTTTTTAAAACAAAACACGGTAGTAGTATTTACATTGGTAAAGTTTTTACTTTTAGTCACTGTTTTCGAATCAGTAAAAGGCAAGTGAAATGTATATCTAGAAAATTTTATTGTAAGTGGCCCTGTTCTATTTTAATTACAAAATGTATGTCCACCGATTCCGCAACTGTTAGACACCTTAGTTCTTGCAACCTAATGGCCCGCTCGTTACGTTCCTCTACAGTGTAAATGTCTCCTCATCATATACGATTTCAGTTTGCTCCGTGGCCGGCCCACGTGGTTATAGGCCCGTATTTGTATACTGACATTTTCTCAATAAAGGTTTTTAAAACAAAACACGGTAGTAGTATTTACATTGGTAAAGTTTTTACTTTTAGTCACTGTTTTCGAATCAGTAAAAGGCAAGTGAAATAAAGCAGTCCAATTACATGACGGATAAAAGGTATAATATGTAGGAACGCAGTAAAGATAAATGGTCAAGGGCAGTTGTGTTTTTCATGTCTGCAACATAAAGTGATCGATAAGAATCTGATAATCAGGCGTATCGGCGACTAAGACAGCAGGCCGAATCTCTTTTACTCAACGGCTCCGTCATGGAAGGAAGAAACGCCCTTTTTCTCGAAAAAGGAATATATTTTACTTGCAAGACAGTTGTAAATTTTCCGGGAAAGTACATTAGCCTGGAATATTATAACATATGTTTGAAAAAAAAATATTGTTCGAAAATAATAAAAAGCGTAATTTTTAGGTCATATGACCAAGCTTTTCATCATTAAATTAACAAAAGTAAAATGAACCAATGAAAAGTTTTATTAACAAGTCACATGACCTGTTATGCTTACGTTACGCGCTGCGCGCTGCGCCTCGGATCACTTCCGGGTGCGCTAACGCGGCGTGTCATAAAACGCATTACGCGACAACGTAGGTCAAGAATATAGTCTAAATGTCTCCACCAACCAGCGTTCAGAACACAACCCCTTTCAGCAGTCCAAAAAGTTCTGTTAAATGACAACAGAGGGGACAGGCAACAAGAACCATCAGTCAAAGAGGGGAGGGCAAGTTCTTCTCTTCCGGGTCATGTTGGGGCGCTACCGGAACTGATCGAATTGGTAGTCTATAGTGTTTCTGGATGTTTCAGACTAAAGCTGGCGTCAGCATGAGACCACTACCATCTCGTAGCTCCGTCGTGGCCATTCCACGAGCAATCATGGCAGCCGCTCCCCACCAGAAGCTTGCGGGAGTCGGAGGCCCCCAAGACTTTTGTAGAATCTTCACGGCTGAGGGGACGCTTTTCGAGAATGGGACCCAAGCCCTATCAGGGAAGCGTCCGAGTTCCAAGGTGTCCCAGGGCCATTTTAGTGGACCAGGCCCAAAACCGAAGAGCCGGCCGCCATTTTGAGAGTCCTGTGGCAGCCGCCTATCGCTGCACCGCAAGAGCGGGCGCAACTCAACTACATGGTGAGCGAGACGCTGTAGTCGCAAGAGCGGGCGGTAAACAGCTGAATGGCGGAAGAGGCACAGTGTAGCAAAAGCGGGCGGAATGGCAACTAAAACGATAAAGGGGCGCCCCACTACAGCTTGTCTTCAGGTCAAACGGATTGTGGGACAAGGTCCAGAATTGAAGAGTCATCAAAAGGCAAAAAGTTCCGCCGGACCCCGGGAGCCGGCCGCCTATGTCGGGGGCGATCTCAGGCTACACCAGTGCTATAAGACTTGGGGAGGGTGTCGGAGCCAAGCGTCTTCTCCGAGTCCATGGCCATCACACCGCCCCTCAGGGGCCTCCGTCAAGCTGTTTAGGAAGGTAACATATCACATTGTTTTCTAATGCAGTCAGGTCCACAAACGATACTCACTTACTTTGAGAATAGTGAAGCTGCAGTAGGTGGAAATAAGCTTCAGACAGTGTTACAAGCACTGCTCAGAACTCTTAACTATGGCACCCAACATCCAGAACTTATGCTATTTGAGAATGGCAGTGACATCGAAGCATCTCAGGGACCAAAACCATTAACGTACTTTCACGTATGAAAATCTTACTTGGGGAGGGGGCAGGAGCGAAGCGCCCCCTCCCAGTCAGCGCCACCACACCGTATGTTGAAAATCTGAAGCCATCGTTCTACAAAGTCAACCAAACTTGGATTGAAAAATCTAGAAAAATGTACAAACTGAAAACCAGTTTTGGTCTGCATAGCATCAGTAGCAACGCTTGAGTCAGCTTTGTGTCAAGCCGCCATTTTGATTCAACAAAGCACAGGCATTGAAAAAGGCTGAAATTCAGAACTCTAAACTATGGCACCCAACATCCAGGAGCTTGCTATCCGGATCTTGGAGCCTTGTGCTGCTTTCGATCTATTCACACATCGGTCCACTACTGACATCATCTTATAAACCAACGTTATGTAAATAGTTTTTTAATAAAATGTTTTACCCTGTTTCTTTGCTGGTGTGTTGTCTATATTTTTAATATTTGCATAGGGTTTGTCGTTATTTTGTGCGGGATGGGTGATGGAGCCGAGCTGTCTTGCAGCCCTCATGGTGTGGAGCTCAGTTCATCTCACTATTTTCGTATTTCTCATGAAGGGTTGTTCCTAATATTTCTATTTTAGCGAGGTCAAAAAGAGATCCAATTAGTGGCCTACTGATTTTGCTCGATTACTTTTATTTTTTTACACGATTTTTCACTATCTGCAAAGACTAAACAGAGTATTGCGACTTTGTGCTTGTTTGTAAATAGAGAATGATCCAAAGAGAACCAATTCTAAAACAGTAAATGCTTGGACAACAATCAATCAAATGGAGAGACAAGGAGGCACGACGGATTACAACGGGGGTAAAGGCCTGCGTTAACTACCCTTCAGTATCTGCAAAGAGAGAGTACTACTAAGACAAAAGAGGGGAGGGGGGGGGGGGGTGCAGCGTTCAAAGCACATCAGCGTGCATAAATACGAAAATGTTTTTATCTATCACGTACTTGACATTTTAAAGCTTTTCATATTTGCTATTAAAAAACCAATGAAATTCACAGAAAAAACCATAGGTTATAGTGGATATATAGTTAGGAATTTGCATTTACAAAACCTTGAAAATTCAATGAAAAAACCATTGGTTTTAGGCCATATATAGTTAGGAATTAGCATTTACAAAACCTTATTTTACTCGCATAAAACCATTGAAATTCCATATATAGTTAGAAGCGCTAACTATATATCGCGCACCCGCAATCCACTGCTGATGATGTCACATATTACATCATTCATGACATGGTCAGTGACATCACTGATGACATCACTGATGACATCTCAAATGACATCACTGATGACATCACTGATCACAACTCAAATGACATCACTGATGACATCTCAAATGACATCACTGATGACATCACTGATGACAACTCAAATGACATCACTGATGACATCTCATTTGTCATCACTGATCACATCACTCATGTGATAATACAATGAACCTCTTCAGACTCTAATATAACCTTACATACACTCAGTATAAACAGACACTCACAGACTGTCACTCATCCATGGAGTTACTCACACACCTAGTCAGTCATGCAAAGAATCAATCACACCTCCATTTCCTCAACTATACAGTTATACACATCTTACTTATTCAAACATATAATAACACATATTTACTCTCTTATATAATCCCTGATACAAGCTCACAGTGATCGATACAGCCACTCACACATTCACTGGCTCTTATGTTCAGTTATTTATATATCTCAACTCTCACATGTATTGTGTTTTACATACGTACTTACTTGCACATGTAGCAATGAGAAATCCATTCACTCACCAACACACCCATGCACAGTCAACCGCCCATATAGCTGTTTCCACATGCACTCTTGAACTCATACTCCTAGTGAATCAACTGCTTACACATCTATGCACAGAGTCACGCACCTCCCAGCCACCCACACACACACTCAGCCTTCCATTCAAATACTTGGGCAACCAATCAATAACCCATATGGCCACTCTTATAGCTACTGATCAACACATGCAGCAGCTTACACAACAACAAACATACTGATGCACAAATTAAGACAGTTTAGTCACTAACCCATGCACTCAGTGAGACACATTTAATCACTCTTTCATACAGTCAGTCATGCACCTACTAAATTCTTCATCCAGACACTTATACATCCACTCATTCTTCAATATGTAAAACATATTTAAACTTTACAGACACATACAATCACTGGATGTTGTGATCAGTGATGTCATCAGTGATGTCATTTGAGATGTCATCAGTGATGTCATCAGTGATGTCACTGACCATGTCATGAATGATGTAATATGTGACATCATCAGCAGTGGATTGCGGGTGCGCGATATATAGTTAGCGCTTCTAACTATATATGGAATTTCAATGGTTTTATGCGAGTAAAATAAGGTTTTGTAAATGCTAATTCCTAACTATATATGGCCTAAAACCAATGGTTTTTTCATTGAATTTTCAAGGTTTTGTAAATGCAAATTCCTAACTATATATCCACTATAACCTATGGTTTTTTCTGTGAATATATATATATATATATATATATATATATATATATATATATATATATATATATATATATATATATATATAATTTATCTTTTCCTCCAAAAAAACAAGGTTTCAGGGACATTATAGTTAGATCCAGATTTTACATACACAAAACGATAGAAATGCAGCAGTTATAGTGAACTCAAGCAGCTAGTTTGTGCCCTTAGGTAACTATAATTCATGCATCCGCCATGCACAGTTTTCCCATCAATAATATTATCAATGAGATCATAGAAGATGTCATGAGTGATGTAATATGTGGGGTAATTAGCAGTATATGGTGATTGTGAAAGTTATATGTACCGTGGGGCACGAATTTCAGTAATTTCAGATAACTATAACCGCTGAATTTCTGTGGTTTTGTGTGTGTAAAATCTGAACCTAAATATATATGTCCCTGTAACTTTAGCTTTTTTCCATATATATATATATATTATATCAGCCA